>NW_028277052.1:8041562-8341875 GCF_059951505.1 Python bivittatus | reverse complement strand
CCCATCTTTCTGCACTTTCGAAAGAGATTCCCCCATTGGTTTTGGATGGCCAAAGTCCAGCATAGGAGATAAGCTGTTGTTCATAATAATGAAGGTATGGGTACAGTGCATGGATGTTAAACCTTTTAAAAAAGCAGGCAGTGAATGGGGAAAAAAATTGAGAAAAAGCACAGTCCATAGCTTTGGTCCAGATGATTAAACCATCCTGATTGAAAGAGTTAATATGGACAAAGAGTTTTCCTCTCCAAAGTGCATTTTGCCCTGAATGGTGCACGGGCTATAAATCAAACTGATTTGTCCAGAGAAAGTTCAAGTCACATTGAACTCTTCCTTTCAAAGCTTTGGTTGTAGAATCTATCAGAAACTGCACTATTTCAGGTAACACTGTTCCATTTCTTGCTCAGCTTTTGCAGGTCCATATTTATTGTGGGAAAGCTGTTACTGAGACGCAAACACACATACATACAATGGTATAGCATATATTCTGCCAGTAAAGCATCCAGCATTGGGTGCAAATAACCTATTTAAAAAGATGAAGAAGTAGGTGATTTTTTGTTCATTTGTTTTGATGTTCAAGGTGCCATAGTTCAGGGCCTCCCCTGATTATCTTCATAACTATCTTGTAAACGGAGTTAGGCTGATCCTGGAGAGTTGCTGCCCATCAGATCAAGGTGGCCATCTCCAACCTAGTGCCCAGTCAATCTCTTGGAATACAACCCCAACATCTGTAATCAAACAGCCTGTCCAGAGTATTCGGAGAACAGAACTGATGCTGTCCTACAATGGAAGACTCTATCCTTGCCAGAGTTGAAGGCAGCCTTATATGACCTCTAATTAACAAAATTTTTGGCCTGGCCTTATTTCATTCAGTGCCTAGACAGGGTTAGGAAAGACTCTTATCGGAAACTCGGGAGATTGCTGCCAATAATCACAGACCCAACTAAGCTGGACAGACTTGCTATCTTATGTTCTTTTTTTTTTTTTTTTTTCTCAGCATGTTCACTTCACTAAGTTGCAAGAGGGCAAAGTGAAGAGCAGAGAAAGACGTTGGATATCTTGAACTCTGCAGAGGAATGGTCAGATAGAAATAAAGAGGGGACAAAATATTTCTTGACTTCAAGTTTCACTATTGGTAAACTGCCCTTCTGATTCTCGTTTTTTATGTCTCATCTGCAACAAATCTTTTAAGCCAGTCAGGTGAATAAGTTGCAAATATCCAGCAAGTACTGCCAGACCTAATCTATTAGGGACTCATTGCTGAGCCCAATTTTCATCACTTTGCAGCAGCCTGGATTTCTCCAGTGAGAGTGGCTTTGCTTCTTTCAAAAATTCTTGGATCATTGCAATGTTCATTCTGATTGAAGTTCCATGCTTTGAAGATACTTTCATGCCAAAAGATTCTGAACAGGGCAGAGAAACAATATAAAATGTAAGGACCATTCTTCCATTGGCTTCTTTCTTTGGGTTCTTCTCTCACTGATCAGTTTCCAATATTGTATATTAAGTTACATTGTGAATCAAAGGATCCTAGAACCGTAGAATTGGCAGGGACAGCAAGAGTTCTCTTGTCCAACCCTCTGCAATGTGCGGCAATCTCAGTTAAACCATCCATGAGAAGTGGCTGTCCAGCCTCTTTAACAACTCCAGAGATTCAGAACCCATAACCTCCATAAGTGGATTATGGGGTTTGCTTTGGCTTAGCATTAGAGTGGGGAGACGCAGAAAAACGTTGAGCTTCAAGCACAAAGGGAACCTCAGATTTAGACACTTCCTCTTTTTATCCTTAAAAAAGTATACAAATTATGTCTTGCTCGGTCTTTTTATATATTGATATTTTTTCCATTTCTGTTATAGCTCCGGGCATCAAGAACTGGAAGCAGTGTGGTTCTGTCTTGATCTTTGAGAGGGAAGTCCTGCACACTATTGTGGCTTGTAAACCAGGCTCAGGGGCTTCAGGGGGGCAGGGGGATGAATGTTAAGATGACAGCTGCAAGCATGCAGTCAAAGCCACTATCTTGACTTTTTTGATCCCCCACAATTCCCCTGACCAGATTTATAGATTAGCCCCATGTCTGAACCTAGCTAATTCTAGCTTATTCAACCAACCATGACTGAAAAAAAAAATCTTGATCTAGCATGATCTGTGTACCCAGCCCCTGGTTTGAATTGTCCATAAAGCATACTTTACAAACAACAATGTCTAGGTTCATGCAGCATCGGATAAAACACTTCACATATGTTACTGGCAATTTATGGTTTCAAATACTGGCCTGTGCAATTCATGGGATATACCTGCAGTGTTAGGAAGTATGCTTTTTGACCTGCAGGCTCAAACAAGCTCTGGGTTTTGTTTAAAAACACTATGACAACTGTTGTCTGATAGGACGCCAACGGTCTTATAAGTTGAAATGGGTGTTGCCACCAAGAACTCACAGTGTCATTTGAGAATAACAAAACAACCTGATGTGAAATAAGCCAAACAGGGGGATCACTCTGTTAAAATGGGGTTTATCATCCTTTGAATCCATAAGTGTTAGTTAGAGCCAGAATCTGTGAATGTTCTTCAAGTGCTCCACATGCACAGTGCTTTGGGTCAATGACTGAGAAAGGAGGCTTATAGAATAGGTCAAGAATGAGATGTGAGCACTTCTCCCCTTTCTTCTCTGCTCCATTTCCTGGACCCTCAGAGGGCCAGACCCCATCCTTGAACTCTGGCAGTACCATATTGTAGAATTCTGTTTCCTTTTCTTGCTGGGTTTCCAAGCCATGCTGTTCTCCCATCTTGATGAGGCCAGCCCAGCCTCACGGGAAACAGATATATGACATCCCACTGTAAGAAGATGCTGTTTTCTAAGCAAGTCACTCTTCATTATCACAGCAGGTGACAGAATTTCTGAGCGAAGCTTCCAGGGAATGTTTATGAGATGGCGTGTCGGCTGGAGGTGGGTAATTTTGATCACCAGCCGATTATGAAGATGAATCACAGAATCTATTAATCATAGAACGGCAGGGAGGAAAATCTGCTTTGCTTTGCTTATTCCAGAAAACAGGTTCCTTCATTTGGGTTTCTTTCCTTCCTCCGTATTAATGACTTGTTTATTCATCGCTCATACAAAAAGTAAAATTTCTGTCTCTTGTTGGAGCAGATGCAGCTGTAGAATGAAAGCAAGCTTCCTTTGCAGTGACTGGATTTTACACCCTGCACTTAACCACAATGAGGTTGGTCTATAGCTTGATATGTTGTCTGAATGCAGTCATTATGGATCTCTCAACCAGAATTTCTGGCTTAGTAATTGTATAAACCCAGCCAATCATGGTTTCTGCAGTAAATCAAACGGTTATGTTTGCATAACATGTTAAACATGTCTTAAATGGGATTGGATTAATATGAGATTCAACACTTTTGGGGAACCCCAGTTGTTGTTTTAGCAAACCATATCACTATTATAGATAAAGTATAGATTTTTTTAAAGCATACCCTGTTAGTCAGCACTGCAATTGTGCACTGTTAAATCTGGAATAAGGGCTTCATGTGTTGTGTGTACCTGACTCAATACACTTCTAACACAAAAATACAGTTGGTTGTGGTGACAAAGACAGAGCTCACAATTCTCCCTCTGCTCACTTCAGTGGGCTAAGCATCTGGGCTGGCTAGTATCTTGCAAAGACATACAATTATACAATTTATACAATTATTTGAATTTTCCAGAGCCCAAATCTTACTGAGTCCTGAAATAATAGCTAGGATTCTACATCCCGCAAAGCCATGTTTATGTTGAGGTCGGTGCAACATGTGAACTCAGCCACTGGGGTTTCTAAACCATAGTTGGTGACACTGGTGGGCAACCTCCTATCCTGATTCACATGCTAGAGGTTCAGATTAATGCCTCCACCCCCCAACTGTGGCTGACTGTAAAGTTGTGGATTGTCCACCTTGGTTAATCAACCACTGTGGGTTTTTTTCAACAAACCCTAGTTAAAACAGACTGGCTGAGGCAACCCACCCGCAATACAGTTCCATCTTCATTTTAATATTGGTCAAACCAAGATTAATTTTTTCATGTCCAATTAACAAGATTGACAGTTTGGGGCACTTTCCTGGATCTCTGTGAAGAAACCTGTTGACCCAACACTTTGACACACAGAAGACAGCATAAGTCTCAACTCTTCCATGTAAGTTAAAAACTCAGCTGTTATAATCATACAACATATTAAATTTGGTTAGTTGCATCCTTGTTTATTTCATGTAGCTTAGCCCGATTTGCAGGCCCAGGTCATTTAGTTAGTTTTTTATATTCAGTGTATTGTGTAAACCTAGAAAATGGATTAATTCAGTAGACAGGTGCTCGATAAAAACAGCATTTGCATCCGTGTGTTTCAGTTCTTTACATAACTCACATCTTTTAAATGATTTCCTTTCATATGCAAAATGAGATTAAGATACATTTGAGGGAGAGTCAAAAGAACTATAAATTGCATGCTGGAGGCAAGGCAAAGAAAGAAAGAAAGAGAAGAAATTTTATTATATATTTATTTATTGCCAAAATGGGGCAGTGTCAGAGATGCAGACCAATTGTTGAATTGTAAATCAGGAACCTTCCTTGCCAAAGTCAGAATTAAAGAACTGTGACCCTAAGAGTTTTATAATTCATTACATAAATATAATTTACAATTCATTCCCTCATCAATATAATATCATTATAATTTACCAAAACTGTGTCTCTCTTTCTGGGTTCATAATGTAAGTATATAATTTTGTTGCTAGCATTGTTGAGTAACTGAGAGTCAATATTCTTGCTGATCTACAGCAGATCACCAGATCTACCGGTAAATCCAGCTCTGCTTATCTTTTGCCCAGCCCAGATTGAGAGATTAAACAAGGTAAAAGTAAATAATAGCACAACTGTCCAGTCTGTCAAGCTAGTCTTCCACCCATTACTGGAAATAGAAGAAGGAAGGCATGATTTCGCATTTGCATCAGCATTCCTTAATTACTGGAGAATAGGAAGTTGGATCCAGATTTGGGTCCCGAATAGAAAGGCTGAGGGATACTCACAAATCAGAGAAGCTGAATATGTTTTATTTCTGGCATACCATTATGTAGAACTACAAGTCTAGGTAAATTTTCTGGAATATTGGCACACTTGGGCATTTGAAAGTGTGCTGTGTTTTGTGGCCAGTAACAAAACTCTAGTTTTTCTGAAGGTCAGCTGGTGTGGTTGCCCACTGCTAAACTTTCACTTGATCCACTCTGTCGCTCTTTTCTTGGTTTCTGTTCTGTTTTTCATGGGCAGATGGTCACACTTCCAAACCAAATATGAGCTGCATGATTTTAATTTTCTAAAGATATTAGTGAGAATATTTATAAAGATATTAGTGAGGTCCAGAGGCATTCTTAGAATGAGAAATGATGCTAGAGTCTGGCACTGTACTTGATAATGTGTTGGCTGCCTATTTAATTGTTTTGAATTAAAAATATTTCTTTAAAAAAATAAACAATTGTTGTCAGTTTTCCTTTTGTCCTCGGTGTAGAAATACATACAAAAGGAAACTGGGGCTGAATGTTGTAAACCTTTGATTTAATCTCTTCAGAAAATTGAAACATACCGGGGTTTCCCCAGACTGCTGGTTTTGCAGTGGCAATCCAGGAGGAGGCCCAGGGCAGCCGCAGTGGTGATCGTCATCTGGGAATCTCTTTCGGTTTTCAGGGGCACTGCTCCACAGGTTACCGGTGTGAGACCCTGTTCATTAAGATGGGCCCTAGGGATCCGTTGGGACTGCTGCTGTTGTACCAGCCTCCCTGCTGCATAGCAACCTCCCTGACTGAGCTCCTTGACTCCATTTCTGGGTTGGCAATGGCTTATGGTCTTGGGGAACTTCAATCTGCCTTCTCTGGGAGTGGGGTCTGAGGTGGCTCAGGAGTTCATGGCCACCATGATGGCCATGGGCCTATCCCAGGTTATCCAGAGCCCGACACAGGACAGTGGTCACACACCAGATCTGGTATTCCTGTCGGAGCAGTGGCAATGTGATCTGAATCTGGGGAAGCTCTTGGTGTCTCCCTTGTCATGGTCAGATTACACCCTGATTACCATGGGATTCTCTAGCACTATCCACTGCAGGGTGGCTGGACCCATTAGATCAGTCCATTCCTAGCAACTGATGGACCCAGATGGGTCTCAGAGGGAGCTGGGCGCTGTTCCTGCTAGTCTGCTGCACAGTCCATTTGAAGCCCTGGTGGCCGCTTGGAACAAGAGGGCTGCTGAGGCTTTGGATCAGATCACACCTATGTGACTTCTCCCCTGTCATGGATCCTGTCATTCTCCATGGTTCATGGAAGAATTGAGGGAGATGAAACAAGAGAAGAGATGTCTAGAGCACCACTGGTGCTTGACGAGGGAGGAATTCAACCTAACATGGGTTAGAGCTGCTATTAAAACCTACCTTGTGGTGTTAAAGGTGGTGAAGTGGCAATATTTCTCCACCCTTATTGTGTCTGCAGATAGCTGTCCCTTGTTTCGCATGACATGTGCCTTCTTGGGTAGGGGGGACTTGGAGATCCTCCTACGAGGCCATGCAGAAGAATTTGCTCAGCATCTGTCAGATAATATCACTTGAATTCATTCTCAGTTTCATGCTGGCCTTGCTACAGGTCTTGGGGAGATGCCCAGGGCAGATTCTTGCCCTGTTATGTGGGATTGGTTTGAACCTGTTGGACCTGAGGAAGTGGACAGGGTCCTTAGGACTGTGAGCTCAGCCACTTGCTCTTTAGACTCATGCCCCTCCTGGCTAACTGAAGCTGCCCAGAAGGTGTCATTTAGGTGGGTTCTGGCAGTGGTGTATTCCTCAAGTGAGGGGGCTGTTTCTCCATTCCTTAAGGAGGTGTTGATTCACCCCTGCCTCAAGAAACCATCACTGGATTCCACCATATTGGACGATGTTCTCCCAGTATCTAACCTCCCCTTTTTGGAGAAGATAGTTGAGAAGGTGGTCAAGCAGCAGCTTCAGAGGACTCTGGATGAAGCAGATTATCTGGACCCCTTTCAGTTAGTATTCAGGCCTGGGTACAGGACAGAAGCGGTATTGGTTGTGCTTTTAGATGATCTCTGGTGGTGTCAGCCTTACCAAGTAGACCAGACAGGAAACATGACCAGATAAACCAGTGTTTCTCAACCTTGGCAACTTGAAGATGTGTGGACTTCAACTCCCAGAATTCCCTAGCCAGCATGGCTGGCTGGGGAATTCTGGGAGTTGAAGTCCACACATCTTCAAGCTGCCAAGGTTGAGAAACACTGAGATAAACGAATTCTACTTTATTGTTAAGCTACATTAACAGACTCTTGCAAGTCTGAAAGTACAATTCTTCTGCCATTACTTTACAGTCCAAGAACTTAGGGAGGGCCACTTATGAGCCTCTTGCTCTGCCCCTATGCAGCTGCAGGCTATGCTGTCTCTTATCTGATTGTTCCATAGGCAGCATCTCTTCACCCCGTCTCCCAAGGTCTTTCCCACACATCATTACAGATGGGGGCAGGATGGAGGTTGTGCACCTATCCTTGTTCTTCTTGACCTCTCAACAGTCTCTGATGTCACTGACCATGACCAGCTCCAGGGACTGGGGATGGGCAGCACTTTATTGTGCTGGTTCTCCTCCTTCCTCTGTGGTCGATACCAGTCGGTGGTGATTGGGAAGGAGAGGTCCCACCCTCGGCCCCTCCTTTGTGGGGTTCTGCAAGTGAGGTTCTCTCTCTTCTCCTCCTCAACATTTACATGAAGCTGCTGGGTGAGATCATCTACTGCTATGGGGTAAGGTAGTATCCCATGATGATACCTAGTT
The DNA here is from genome assembly GCF_059951505.1 of Python bivittatus. Taxonomy (NCBI): domain Eukaryota; kingdom Metazoa; phylum Chordata; class Lepidosauria; order Squamata; family Pythonidae; genus Python; species Python bivittatus. The sequence goes on along the minus strand of NW_028277052.1, from coordinate 8,334,038 downwards.
ATATCTTTCTGCCCCTGGCAGATTAAGTGATGCTGTTGATGTTCTATCCTAGTGCCTAGAGGCTCTGAGGGTCTAGATGGGGAACAACTGGCTTCAACTGAACCCTGGCAAGACTGAGTGGCTTTGAGTTTTGGAGTCCTCTGGTTCAGGGACTATGCCACCTTTGGTACTGGGTGTGGTTGCACTGCCTCAAACAGACCCAGTGTGCAATCTGGGAGTCCTCCTGGCTCACGACTTCTGCTTGAAGAGCAGGTGGCAGTTGTGGCTAGGAGGGCCTTTATACAGCTTCATGTCGTGCACCAGTTGTGCCTGTTCCTGGACCAGGAGGCTCTCCTCCCAGTCACTCACATGCTGGTCACCTCCCAGACAGACTATTGCAATGCACTCTACATGAGGCTGCACTTGAAGAGTATTCAGAAGCTTCAGCTGGTGCAAAATGTGGTGGCTCGGGCAATTGTGTGTGCCTCTAGAATGGCACATGTTATATCTCTGCTCTGCGAGCTGCATTGGTTGCCAGTTTGCTTCACGGTCCAATTCAAGGTGCTGGCTTTGACCTTTAAAGCCCTTCATGGCATGGGGCTGGATTACTTGAGAGACCTCCTCCACTCGATTACATCTGCCTGTCCCATTAGGTCTGGCAAAAGAGGTATGCTATGGGTCTCATCTGTGAAGGAGTTACATCTGGCCGGACCTTGGAGATGGGCCTTTTCTGCCATGGCTCCTGCCCTGTGGAACATCATTCCCCCCAAGGTGAGACTGACATCCTTCCAGAAGTTCCTTAAAACATGGCTGTGTCATCAGGCTTGGGGATCTCAAGGAAGTGGTGAATTAGTGAGATGGCTGTATTGCCTATCATGACAGCTCTCTCTGCTACTCTGTCATTGGTCACTTTGGTGTTTTTAAACTCTAAAATGCTTTTTTAATGTTAGTTTTTATGATGTGTTTTTATTGTACACCACTCAGAGTCACGTTCTGTGAGATGGGTGGCTATATAAATGTGATCAATAAATAAATAAAACATTCAAAAAGTTTGTCAGACAAACTCCACCCTCTATTATATGGAATTTATGATGAACTCCCACACTACCGCACTGTGTTCTTTCCCAAACAGCATAAACGAATCATCATTGATGGCATAGTGTGACATGTGAACTCAACCAATTGTTGTGGCTTATTGAATAAACAATAGGTAAGCAAATTGTGACATTGCATGATGTATGAATCCAGTCTTATACATTCACACATTTTGTCCATTGGACCCTTCACTTTCCTGCAAGATTTCTAAGGTATAAAATAGGAAATGATGACATTTTATTCTCATTGCAACCTTCAAGGCATGTATTTCAGTTTGCTAAGTTATAGCCTCCCTTTGCCTCAAGGGCCTAAGACAATGTGCATGACATTCTTGTGGCTTTTCCCATGTGTTTCTGCTAATGCTAGGTCTGGATAAGGCCAAGGAAATAATTCGCAGTGGCTCACCAATATTGAGCTTCCAAAAAAGTTAACCCAAACTATATAGATGCACTGACTATGGAGGGAAACCCAAAGGCCCCTTCTGGCAAAATAGGTTCATTTTCTTACCTATCGATGGCTTTCTCTACAGCTTGCTTTAACGCTCTTCCCTCAGCAACTTTGGAGGGCAGATTCAACAACATTCCATTTTCGCAGAGGCTTTGCTGCTGTGGATCGGGAGAAATTGACATGTTTTTCTATGCCAGTCTGAGTCAAAGGCTGCTTTGGCGGCTTTTGAAAAAATTGCTTAGTCAATCAGAGGAATTGTATGTAGGTTACTTTAGAGCAGATTCCACACTCACCTACTGAATTGCCAGATCATGCTCCTTAGCAACAAGGATGCACCATCAAAAAGGCACCATCATAGGACAAGGTGACTAATCTGGATTTATTTATAACTGGGTCTATATTAAAAAGACAAAATGTATATCTCCCTAATTTTATCTGATTTTGATCTGTGACTAGAATAGTTTTGCTGTTGTTGACTGTAAATATTCCTTTCCCTCCCAAGGATAACCCTGTGATGAAAGCTGGGTTAAGAGAAAGAGAGAGAGACAGGAACAATGAATGAAGATAGACCTGAACCTAGGTTTTCACAAACCTAGTCCATCATCCCAACCACTACACCATAGCAGTTCACCCATGCCTGGGAAGACTCTGTCCAGACAGGGGAAGATGAGCTCTTAGAATATACCCATAGTCATTCACTGGGATGATATGGACATGTTTTCTTTTCAAGCCCAACACTCTATGAAAGATACCATTGTTTCCTTCCTCAGTTCCCACAGTCCCCAACCCACATGCCCATTGCCCATGCTTGCTGTGGAAGATGGGAATCAGAGTTCTTCAGAACTCTAATGAGCACTGATTTCAGACTGTTGTATCTCCCACTGACTCAGTCGGTCTCTCTATGTGCTTCATTTTTCTCCTGACAAGTAAATCCTCCATTTCCGTCCTACCGTCCTCTGCAGAAACACAGCTAAGCTGAAGTCTGTGCAACTGTATGCGCAGATGAGGAACGCTGACAATTTTTTGTCATCAGGTTGAAGGTCTGTATTCTCTCACAGCAACCCGGATCTCAAAGCCTTTGGCTCTGCTTTGTTTTATCAAGTGTCCTTTCACACTTCTGGAGCTGTCAGATAAATTTAAATGAAATGTGGACATCTTTAAACAGAAGCTTTAAGTGTCTGGCTGAGTGTCCCTCTAAATAATAATCAGAAACTTCCAATCCCCTTCTTAATATCTGTTTCAAGCCAAGACGGATAGAACTGCTGACTGGGACCTTTGGCAATCCTCAGAGCCAGCTTAGTGTATTGAAAAGCTTTGATTGGAAACATATTTTATCTGTTTATGCATTGCTACCAGGTCACTTAATATTCAGAACAAACTGTGTGGGTATGTGTGTGTCTGCAAAGTTTATAATGTTCCCTCCTTTCCAGTAGATGTTCCACAGCCTGGAATATTTCTGCTGCTGTCATCAGGTTTGATAATGGCTACCAATTTAGGATTTAAAATGGGACTCTGTTGATAAGTTGATGATCAAGCAATCCGTGGCTTTTAGTCTTAACAGCTGTTTATTACCTGCTGATTCATAGGCAGCGTATCTTAAGTCCCAATTACTGGGGAGTGATAGCGAAAGGGGGTGATCATTCCCTTGTCCTGCTTGTGAACTTCCTGATTGCATCTCACTGGCCATTGACCCAGAATTCTGGACTAGATGAGTCCTTGGCCTCATCTATCAAAGCTCTGCTTATGTTCATAATTCTGTATGCTGTACTGCATTTTTTAAGTATGTTTTGAAAGCAAGGTCTGATTCTCTACAAGTTGATTTTGTTTATGACTAGAAAAATGCACCACGCTTTTACAAACTCCAGATGTTCCTTCAAAAGAATAGCTGCAGAGACTTGTATGGACTTGAAAGACTAAGGGATTTATTGTTATCTTTCACAGACTTAGTTGCTTATCTTATCAGATGGCAATGCACGCAAGCCAGGTGGACTATAATAATTTTAGGTATGGAAGATGACAGGCTCATATAAAATTTTACATGTAAAATTTTGGACATGTAAAATAAAATGAAGCCTTTGTAAAACATGACATATGTCTCCTGGGTGCCTCCCATCACAACATGGGGACGGAGTGGCATTGCCTTTAACATCAGGCTTAAGGATACAGAATAGTAGGTGGACCAATCTTTGGTCTCATCCATTCAGACACCCTTACGCATACATATGAAAGCCAAGGAAAGCTGGAATGTTTAATGCCTCAAACATCCTTGACAGTTGAAAATGTCAAATAGAAATCTGATAAATAAAATAATAAATACAAGGGGCTTTGCTTCTTTTCCTCTCTTCATGCTCTTCATATGAAAACAATATGGAATAGTACAAGTAGAAAAAATGTATAGTTATTCCAGGGATTTATCATATGTGATAAATTATGATTATTAAATATAATTTATATTTGATAAGTTATTATTATTAGTTAGTTTTGAGTTTAAAGGATCACATAGTACTGGTATAATGGTTTTTATGTGTTTTATGATATTAATCCTGTGCTATTTATTCATTGTATTTCACTGTTCTATTGATTTTCTGCTGTTAATTTCAAATTTGTTCAAAAAACTTTGGTTACTGGAGAAATTATTAATTTACTTGCTTTCTCACTTATTTTAGTATCCATTTTTCCCCAAAGAAAAGCTTGCTCTCTTTTCCTTAATTCAAAAGAGAAGAAGAAGGCTTTTTCTCTATGACCCCGTTCCCCTCTGGCAAATTGAGATAATTCTACTAATCTACAAGAAGGAGCCGCTATGAAGTGTAATAGTTGGAAGATAAAAGGAAACTATACAAATCCTTCAGTCCTGCACCTTTCATGATGTCAGAAACTGTTTTAATTTACGGGAGTGCCATAGGCAGCCAGGGCTGCTGAAAGATCATTAAAGAAACATATTCTCCCTTCTTTTCCCGTGATCTTGGAATGAAGCGCCACACGGATAGAGGGACGCTAGCTACGTATTAATGCCAGAGAAGGTCTGAAAGAGTGGAGAAAGTCGCTAACACATCCCCAACACTAAAGAAATCAGCTTTTTGCATCAGTGACCAGAGGGAGTGCATAACCCAGGCCATTAAGAAAGATTGAGTTCATAAATAATTCCACATCAAATTGCCATAATGGAGTCTATTGTCTGGAGGATCTGGAGAGGAAATGGAAACTCCATGGGTGTTTTGTTTTGTTTTTTTTAAATATTCCCTTTTTCCTCTTACCATTTCAAACTCATTTCCAGATTCCTTCTGGACAGTAGATAAAAATTTACAAAAGCTGCTTAATGTCATTCATTTATCAATAGTTGTGGCAGAATCTTAGTCCAACTGTCTTGGGCTATTTCAGTGACAACCTGTTTAGCAATAAATGGTCCATCAGTATCTGCTTGTCTACATATATTTTTTATGAATTAGCTGCTTTCCGTTTCTTATATTGTCTAAAGTTCTAGTATTTCTTATGGAGTCTGTTTCCTGACCTGGCTTGTAAGGCTGACAAAGATTTAGCAGTTGAAACCACACCACATGCAAATACTGATGTGGTTAGTATTTAGCTTGGTTTGGTTTGGTTTAGTTTTGGTTTGGTTTCCTTAGTGTGTCTGCAAAGCCAACCTTTCCGGTTAGTTCATGATTCAATGTATTGTGTAAATCTGAAAAAATTATTAATTCACACAGAGTAGGTTGTTGTATTAATACAGCCAATGAGATGGGCAAATCTTGGACAACCCTGAGAAAGTATTCAGGAAAATGGTTTTCTGATTTCCACCGCCTCCCCCCTTTTTTCCCCTCTTCAATTTATGCATATATCATGTTTCATTAGATGTGCTTAAGCAAAGGCTGGGTGGTCATCTGTCATGATTGCTTGAATTTGGATTCACTAAGCAGAAGGTTGAACTTGATGGCCTAAATGTCTCTTCACAGGTCTATAGATCTAGAAAGCTACTTCCAAAGGATTAGATTTGAAATAATCCCATGATGGTGAATGGAATTCAGATGCGGCTCCTTGAGATCTCTGTCATGATGTGCCTCTGCGAATGAATGCCTCCCATCGCTGGAATAGTACAGGGTGATTCACGGCTGCTTTATCGCAAGCTACACATTATGTTCAGAAGAAGTCTATAGAATCAAATTGGCTGAGCACCCAGTGAAGTAAGCTAGAGGTGCAGGCAGGACAAGAGGGTCAGTAGCTGGGTTCCTTGTCCTTTTTTCTGAAAATCAACCATAGTACAGGTGTACAACCAAAAGCTAAGTGTAAGAGAGGAGTGGGGGGTGTTGGTCATGCTCAAGTAGCTTGCCTTCCTTAGCTTTCAACCTGGATAGAATAAGATGCATGCACTAGAATGGGAAGAAAACAGAGGAGTGAATTAAAGGTCATCAGTAAACCCTGTAGCCTTTTCTATCTGTGTGCTTTGATTCTTGGAAGTTAGATTCCGGTACCCTCTCTGGGTTTGATTGATTAATTGATTGATTGATTGCCTTGATTTCCTCTACACTGGAATGTGGGAAGCTGGCTTATTCTAAGTCAGACTAAATGGACATTTAACTCAATACTACTTACAACAGTAATAGGGCAACTTTTTGAGGCCGATGGGCCCATCTGAGAACATGAGAAGAAACTCTCATGGGGACAAGTGGCTTGAGTATGCACAAAATGATAGCCAGCCATAAAACGTTTATTTTACTAGAACAGTTTACTACAACTGTTAAAGTTACTCCTTACTGTCTCATTTTGCCCATCAAAATGTTCTCCGCTTCTCCAACTTACTTTCTGTGTGTGGATGACAAGTAAGTATACTTCCAAATCTTTTTCCTTCTTTAGAAAAGAATAATAATTAAAGGGGGGGGGATCAGGCTTATAATCACTCTATAAGCCTGATTTCCCCCCCTTTAATTATTATTCTTTTCTAAAAGAAGGGATAGGGTAGCCCACTATCCTAATGCTTATCCTGTCTATTGCAATTCTTTTATTCAGGCTTGATTTCCTGCCGTGTAGGTGGAACAGTAGAAGCTGGAAGACCTAACAGCCGGGCACGCCCTCTAATTGCCAAGTCTTCTTCATGCAACACAAATTCATAAAAGCCTGCCCCTTTTACAACACAATTTCCAACTAAAAATTGGAAGTGCCCCATTGGCAACAAACCTCAGGAGCCAGAAGAAAGTATGCGGATGGATGCCCCAAGACAGAGTCATCTGATTAGTGGGGAGACTCAGTTCATTTTACTGGTGCAACCGTAGCTCCCATTTGGGAGGGCAGTGTGTGGTATCGGTCAAAAGAAGCAGTTTTGTCTTTGGGAAAGCAGGATCTTGTTAAGTATTTCTTTTCCAAAATGCATATTCTTCCTACTAGTTCAGAAGGGCTGGCATGATGGTTTTCAACACAGTGAAAATACAATGGTGAGCATGGATATGTGACATAAATGCAGCCAAACTAGAACAGTATAAAACTAATATAGCCAAGAGCTAAGGCAGATCTTTAGCAATACTGTAGTTAAACAAGAGTCTGTCTAAAGATAGTTACTGTAGATGAGAGAGAGAGAGAGATTCTCAATTATATACAACTCTGGGAAATGTTGAGATGCCATAATCTGTCTATGAGAGTTGACAAATTAACAAACTTGTAGCTCTGTAAGACAAGAATTATTTTTCTAAATTATTATTATTGTTCCTTATAGCCATGTGCCTACATCTGGAAAGTTTGAATCTCAGGGTGTTACTGTCATTTAACTGTCCTAGCTTATCCATATGGATTCCAGTTTAATAAAGCATAATATATTCAAATTATCTTCATCTGTAGATTGATATATCACTACAGTTTCTTAGTTCAGATGAGAAATTATTTTCCACCATACTGTGCAAGAGAAGGGACGAAGTAAAAGGATTATGTGCATAAGTAGGTGAGGGATACTGCTGGCTCTCAATCAAATTAATCATGGTTTATTCAACTGTCATATGACATCTGAAGAATCATACCTCCATCTTTGAAAAAATAACTAGGAATTCCATGTCAGATAATAGACTTACAAATATCATCCAAAACTGCTGTTTTCTAATGTCTGAAAAGAAAAATAGTTTGTGTAAGAATGTTTCCAACATTTCTCCTGAAATTCTGGTTTAACCCGAGAGAAAAAATATTCCAAAAGTTACCAATATTCCAACCTTCTCCTCATCCCAGATTCTGTCTTCCTGTTTTCCTTCCGGCTCACATCCCTAACTCCATCCTTTTACAGATCCCTGACGACTTACTATATTTTTATTTGAAATGTTGGAAGCCCCATAGTATCGAGGTACTGCGAGGCTCTGTCTCTCCTGAAAGAAAAATAGATGTACCCATCACAGGAAAGTTCAATCTGTGCAAGAAATGTCTAAAAACAAAAGTGTTTAAAAAGTTTTGTTTGTGCTTAAGGCTCTGGTACCACCACTGAGTTAATACCTGTATAAGTGTATGCCTTGGGGTGATCACTGCTTGGCATCCCTTCTGCATCTGTGATCTTCCCAAGATAAACATTTCTATAGGTTCACATATACGTTCACATCCCAGACCAACTGAAGCGTAGTCCAAACTCAGCTTCACATGACGAAATGCCCTTTCTCTCATTGCTCGAAGCCAAGCGCCTGATTCCAAACAGCTGTTTCCAACTTTTTTTTGGAAGCCCCACGCTCCCAATGTTTAGCCAACCAAGGATTTTCCATTCACTGAAAAATATTTCAGCAGAACACTTTGGACCCATTCTAGCAATAATTTGGATTGTATTCTCCTCGGTCTCTAATACACTGAGTGCCTATGACACATGTGTGTGTGTGTGTGTTTAAACGGGTCCTTTCAGATTCTTTAGTTTCTGCTTTGTCTGCTTGGCAAAGAACAGTTCAGTCAACGGGGCATCTGGCAGCTGAGAAAAGGCTCCTGGTGCATTTTTTCCATGCAATCCGGCTGGATCTACCACTCAAGGAATCCAAGTAATTAACTCAAATAATCCAACGAAACCGCCGAGTACTGAATTTTTTACTTGCTCATTCTGTGTGGGCTCCTGGAAATAGTATTTTTTTTAAAAAAAAACCTAGAAGGGAGTGTGAGCATAGGGCTGAGTGGGTAGATGGGGGGAATTATTTCATTTCTTTCATTTTTCGTTCATCTGTAATCATTTTGGTTTGGTTTGTTTTCTTAATTTTAATTTTTTATTTTTACTGATTACAGTGGGAGACCCAGACAGTCTCCTACTGTCTGCCTTTTTTCTTTCTGTCCAGCGTGAACTGTGGAGTGAAATTTGCAAGCATTCTGTTACCCCTCCCACCTCTAGCTTCAGATCTGCCAAATTACAGGCAGATTGGACAAAGAACCCCTACTATACAGATAAGGGGGAAAGTCCTCCAAGTCTTGACCGCCTTCCATGCTGCCTGTTTCCCTTTCTTCCTCTGCCTCTGAGAACTAAGCCAACTTTTGTCTTTAAGTAAAGACAAAAGGAGAGGTGGAATTTGGTGGTGGTGGGGGAAACATTCTGCCTAGAAACAATGAGGTAAATGGATTGAATAAAGCAAGGGTGTCTATGGGGTATGATACAACAAGCAAAGTGGTGGCCCAACAGTGCAATGGAAGCTCCACTAGTTTCTATGGGCATTGCATATCATGATGCACGTAAAAAATAGGAAGAGCTTCAATCACAGTGTTGGGGCCATTCTCTTTACTTAGTTTGTCGTTCCCTGCAGACACCCCTGGAATAAAGTTTATTTCTCATCTGTTTCCAAAATGAATGTTCAGTACCCTGATTGGCTTCCTGCTGACTCTGAAGATAGGTTTGTTATGGAAGACAACTAGACTCCCCCACATATTTATTGCTAAGTTTCTATCCCACCCCACCCCCAAGAGTTCAGTGCGGTGTTCAAAGGTCTCCCTCTTCCAATTTTCCCCCAACGATCATTCTGTGATGTTGGTTGGGCTAAGAGAGAGTAGTCATTCCAAGATCATCCCTTGAACTGTCATGGGTAGAATCATCTCTCTACTTCTTGTCCAACACTTAGCAATTGGGGTGGGACAGCATCTTCCCCAGTTGCTAAGTAAAAGCAAATGTATTCCTGCCTTCTGGAGAGCAAAGATATCAAGATATTGCCAGATATTGGGCTGCTCTTTTAAATGCTTATTAAATTGGGCTTTATTTGATCTATCTTTACGACCATTCATTTTTAGTTTGTCTATGGCACAGAATGTTCTGGGGTCTGCATGACTGTCTCTCCTCATCTTCCCAGCACTCCTCATATCAACACAATGGGCTTTTTCTCCCCACATTTTTGTGGTTGTTGCCTTGAGCCATTTGGAAATACACTTCCCTGCTCTTGCTCCTTGCTGGCACTCACAAGGTTCTAATATTTCTAGCTGCAGCTGCAGAATCTATAACTTCTCTGCGTCCTAACATGAACTGTTACAGTATGGTGGAATTTGTTATGTGAGTGTTTATTCCCTGACACACACACACACCCAACCGGTTTTCCATTTCTCCTTAAATGCTTTTTATGGTGATGAAGTTATTTTTGCAGACTCAGGACTCACACGTCTTTCAATATTCCTGAACTTGTTCTTTCGAGACATCTTAGAAGAGCAGGCCTTAAAACAGATCTTATTCTCTTTGGTTGGTGGGTAGGATCTCCATGTGTAATGATCTACCCTATATCCAGATTTCAGAATATTTGCTTTGGCATTGCTTGGAAAAGAAATACAGATGGATTTGTGCAATTAAAAAAAAAGGGGGGGGGTTGCTTTTTTAGCTGACATTTGCCAGCAAGCCAACAAAATGTCAGAATCAATAGACTTTCAATAGAACTGACCATGATTCTTCCTAGGAAGGAATTCTTCACCCTGATAACGATACAGACCCTGGGCAGCATTGATTCACAGCTTGATGGAAACAACTAGTGATTATAGCTGCTTCAGCATGCCATTCCCAGAAGGAGAGGAGGAGAAGATGATTTTTCATGGAGGAAGCCAGCAGCCCCAGCGAATGATTTTGCAAAAGCCATTGGCAATGTCAGTTAAGGCCTTCCAACAATCATGACATTCAGCGCCTCCTAGTCTTTAGGCATTTGCTTTTGAAAAGAAATGACTTCTTTAAAGGCTTTCTAACCACCTTTCAAATAATATTCCCAGGATGGCTAATGCCCCGTTGTAAACTCACTGCCAAACCAAACAACTAAGAAAGACTTGCAAAAACCATGAAGAAAAACAAAACAAACCAAAAAAAACCCCTGAACTGCTAAATGGGACTGTTTAACAATTGTCATTGATAAAAGTTTTACTGAAAACCAAGCTTCCGGATGACATCAAAAGGAAAGCAAAGAAGATGCTTGGCGAACTACACTGAAGCCCACCATGGAAAAAGTTCTCAGTGTAGCTAAATTGTGGGCGTTTCCGAAGATGTGGATGATGATGGATGATGATAATGATTAAAATCAGCAAATAGAGTAGGAACCTTCTATAGATTATACAAGCTGTGGTTGTGGTTTGTGGAGTTTTAGATTAGTGTGTTGTGTAGGCTTACTATAACTAGGTGGGATATATCCAAGTGACCACAAGATGGCAATAAAGAGACACAAAGCCTTCTAATTCTTTGCTGCCATCTAGTGGTCATTTGCAGCTCAAATATGGCAATCCTAATGTTGTACGCATGCAGGCATTGTGGTTTGTAAGCCCTGCTTGCTGGATGAGCATGTTGTATGATGCCGGCCTTGGTTAAATAAACTATAGCTTAGGGTGATGGCTTGAGCCCAGTTCACAGAGTCAGACCTTTGGTCCATCTAGCCCAGAATCATCAACATGGACTAGAAGCAACTCCACAGGGTTTCACATAGGACTTTTTCTCACTAGCCAGCAATGTGAGGAACTGAAATGGGACCCTCCTTCATGCAAGCTGAGGTGGTTCCACTAAGCTACAGCTGCAGCCCTTTCCATACAAGACATATCACTCTTTAGATCAGTGTTTCTCAACTTGGCAACTTTAAGACATGTGGACTTCAGCTTGCAGAATTCCCCAGCCAGCATGAATTCTTCAAGTTGCAGAATTCTGCAAGTTGAAGTCCACATGTCTTAAAGTTGCCAAGTTTGAGAAACACTGCTTCAGATGACCTACATCACTGAACCTTCACAACCTACATAAAGAAGAACCTTCAGCTTTACACTCATACCACCCACACTATTATTGGTGCCATCATCCTCTTCATTAGTCACAGAAAGCACAGGCCCCAAAACGAAAGTAATTCTCTCTGCACGACCCCCCATTTACCTTTGCCTTCAGTGTCACAATGACAACCAGTCTCAACCTGCTCGAGGAGGCAGCAAGAATTCCAAATTAAGGACCAGCTAATAAGGTTTTTAAAAAAGTAACTGCTGTTGCTATTATTGTTACTGCAGCAACTGCTAATAAAAATAATAGAGACACATATAAATGATCGCTAGCAATGAAAATGGGGACGCATTTTAGGGAATGGGAACTAAGCACTGAAGCAAGAGACAGCCTCCTACGAGAATAATTTCAAAAGCACGGCATTTGCCTAGAGTTGTGTACTCATATTTAATTGAAACATTGCCTCGGCTGCCTTTTCCCCCTATAATCAAAATGCAGCTCTGAATTTACCACTATGCAGTCTGCATAGATAGGAAGATGCACATGTTGACGGGTCTGGAATGACAGGTTTGGAATTTGGAATGCCGGTTTTTGAAACGTGCAGGAACCGCTATGTGGCTTGAGAGATAGGCAGAAACCTACAAAAACATCATCGGTTAAAAATGCAGAGGTTTGCTTATTTACAAACATGGATTCTTTGGCCCAGCCTGGAAAAAAGCACCAATTAACCTTGTCATGAGAAATGTAACGTTTGTATTCCCCAATTCTCTGTGAAGCATCTCATTACTAATCCACGTCGTTTTGCCTCCTACTTCAATTCCGGTTGAGGATTCTAGGCCATTAAGCAAATGTACACATGCACACCCACTCATACACACAATATTGTAGGAGGAGAGCCGTGTGTCTAGGGGAGCAAAAAATCAGGAGTCTGGTAGCAACTAGCAAATTTTATTTAAAAAAAAATTAAAATTTACACATCATGGGGAACAAAACTAACAGTCCTGTGTGATTTTTTTATTTTATTGTAACTTCTGGAAAATTGAATCAAAGCCCCAGGTAAATTTGCTCCTGGAATTCTTGCAACCATCCGTCCTGGGATGACTAAATTCCTTTCTGTATGGTTAATGGATGGAAAAAAGGACTCCTCCTCCTTCTCCTTTCTTGTCTTTAGTGCAAACTTGTCTGTTGAGAATTGTATCATAGCATGAGGGCCCTCCCTGAGCTACAAGAAGGGAGCCTTGGATGATGGCGGGGGGGGGGGAGAAGAAGACGACATGCAAGAGTGGGTGGGTATATGTAAGGGGGAAGAACAGAGGGAATCAGTCCTTCTTTGTGAAATGAGCAATGGACTTGCACTGCTTATTTCCGTGGTTACAGCCCTCATGGTCCAGAGGACGTGGACCAGCCTGCTAATCAGCTTCTTTGGCTGCCCAGCTTGCTTCTGATCCCCTTAGATGCTTCCTTTTTCCCTCCTGAAGAAGGTAAAAACATCATTACTTTTCTCACCTTGCAGGGGAGGAAAAGCTGAGTCATTCCCAACCAGCCCTGCAATGAGTCAACAGCTGTGCCTCACTGGCCCAGAAGAGATGAATGGGAGGAGAAGCAGGAACTGACAAACTCAATTGCCAGGCCTTCGGCTTTGACCTGATTTCAAAAGCAGTCTGCCTACTAGGAAGGAAGAAAGGAAGATAGGTACCTACATATATACAAACATAGGTGGTTAGACTGATTTCACACATACACACCAAGATTAACAATAACAAAGCTTAAGTTATTGTGCAAGATTAACAATTAACTAAGCTTAAGGTGTAGTGTTGTAGCCGTTGGGTCTTCAGCTGACCTGATTGTGTTTGATGAGCACAGCTGGGAAGAGGCAAAGGCAATGAAACTAATGAAAATCACTATCAGATGAGTTTTCTGCAGGCAACCCAAATTCTTGATTTAGCCTTGACATGAAGTTTGGATTATGGTTACAGTTAGGATCTGAGGAAACAATTTTAAGTAGATGGTCCTTGAGAGACATGGGGGATTTATGACTGGGGACCCCAAACCAGACTCCTCATTCAACATTTAAAATGATCTAATGGGAACAATAATTTATTTTTCATCACAGCCTTCCAAGCTACAGGAGATGTATCACTGAAAACTGCGCTGCAGGGTCTTGTGTACTGCCCTGTAGGCTAATGTCTAGCCTACAATGTGATGATAAATGTAATGAGTAGCATGCTAGGTCCTCTGCTTGCACAGGGAGCAGAGGTTAAGTAATACTGGGCGTGAAGAGTTCAGTCACTGGGTTCAGTCATCATGCTTAGCGATAATGTGGTTTGTTGGGTTTCAGCTTGGCGTGTATGAATCCAGCTATGCTTATTCAACAATCTGTGGTTAAAACAAACTATGTCTTGCTGTGATATGCAAACTCAATCAGAGCATGAAGCATCTATGAAGATGATATAGGGTGTGTTCTACATGATTAGGGGGTCTCGGATACCTTTCTAGGGACTTACTTGCTACATACATGGCAAGTAAGTTCCTAGAAAGGTATTTGAGACCCCCTAAGGATTAGCTGCTATGCACAGAACTGTTGAATCCTTTAGCTACCCTGCTTTATTGCAAATGTTGTGATGCTGAAATAACAGTGAGAAGAAAAGGGGAATCAGGTGGTGACTGAAGGCTGGAAATGGAGTGTGGGAATTAAATCAAGAAACAATTCAAAGCAAGGAAACAACCAAACCAGGGAGTATAGTGCCATAAATGGGCAGGTGTTTATTTATTTATTTATATTTCAAATTTGCCACCGCCCATCTCACTGCAGAGTGACTAAGTGTTAAAGGAACTTAGTTCTGAAGAGGAAGTAGAAGAAGTGAAATGGTTGCTTAGTCCAGGGAACAGGGGTGTCTGCAGGCTGTGGTTTAAAAAGTCAAGATGGGAGCCACAGTGGTGTGATTGAAGCTCTGCCTTATTTATTTATTTATTTATTTATTTATTTATTTATTTATTTGCTCGCTTGCTTGCTACTGGACTCCTAAACAACTTTGGGTGGCTTACAAGTAAAAAAAACCAGCATATAAAAATACAACCAACAGACTTTTAAAAAAGGCTGGAGCTTTAGTCACACCATCATGGCCACCATCTTGGCCTTTTTTGGCCAGACAACCCTGCCTGGGAAAGTAGAAAGTGTGAGAAACAGACTCAGACCAGCTCTACCTTGACCTTGTTGTCTTTAAAAAGGGGCAGGTAAAGGTTTGGATGAGATTTCAAGATTCTGTGTTGATATTCTCTTCCACAATAAAGAAGCCTTCCTGGAATCTCTGCAGTTTTTTGATCGGGCCTACCGTGAAGAGCCGATAGCAGGGTCCATGGAAGCGGAATGTTACCTGCCTCCACTCCTGGTCAGTCACCAGGATGGGTTGCTCTTATGTCCAGTAGACTCTCCCCTCCACTGTCTTTCCAGATGTAGCCCCCAGGGACGCACAGTCCACTGGCTATTCCAATTCCCACTGTTGGAGAATCCAGCCTTTTCCCATGTATGCTGCTTCCTGCATTCTCTGGTTAAAGAAACACTCTCCTCATTTTCTTATTCTCTGGTAGCTTTGGAGATATCCAGCCCTTGCAAACCAGTGGCAGATTCCAAATCCTGATTGGTAATTGGCAAGCTAGTACAAGTAATATGAGGTCAATGTATCTATCCCAGCTTGCCTCCAAGATGTTCAAGGTGGCAAGCATTGACTTGTCTCTCCTGCGTCCTTGAGATAGGCTAGGCTGGTAGTAAAGCTAACAGGCTGATTGAGTTCATACACTGTGTTAAGCTGTGCTTTGCTTAACCATGCTCTGCTTAGCCAACCTCAGCTGACTAGTTCACAGAAGAGACTAAGCCAAAACCAAATAAACCACATCATGACTCAGCAAGTTGTATGAATCAAGCTGCCAAGTAAGGATTTGAATCTGAGCTTGGATCATTTTAATCCAACCCCCTCAACATCCCAGCAGTGTTACAGATTCTTTCCATGTTCCACTGCAGGGTTTCCCAATCTTATATCCCAACTTTAAGATATGTGGACATCAACTCCCAGAATTCCCCAGCCAGCATGGACATTGCTAAGAGTTCTGGGAATGGAACAATCAGAAATGCCGTTTAAAGACAAAACCAAAACCCTAAAAGCTCAGTCACTCAAGGAGCTGAACTTTTGCACCCAACACATTCTGCAAATTTCCCCTGTACTCTTGTTCAACTGAAACATGCACACAACCTGGTAAAGTTCCCTTTTACCTGTGTTACTGATAATGCAGGAGACGTAACAGTTCACATTTGATTGGCCAATATGCAAGGATGGCAGTGCATTTTTGCTCAAACAAACACATTTCCAGTGGCAAAGGCCATTGCAGATGAACACAGGCTGATTCGGTAATTGTGGTTTTCTCATATGTTCTCCAACATCTTCCAGATGCTTCTATAAATTGTCTCAGAAGTATTCCTGGGCACCCCAGGCTGATCTGAGCAACCGTACTTTGGATGGAGGGGGGAAAAAACCAGGAAGTAGGATTGTTTGTATAGTTCTACATAAGCAACCCTTGCTTCTTTGGGATCCAAAGCCAAGTCACACTGTTTTGAAACTCCATGATGTCTCCATGGAGTCTAAGACACCATCCTTGGCCCATTCTGCAAATATCTTCTGAGCAATCTCGTGAGGTAGGGTCAGGTTATGTGATGACTTCTGCCCCAAGGTTTACTCAATAGAGTTCAAAGATGAGATGAGATGAGATGAGATGAGATGAATAGCATTTTGGGGGGGGGGTTCTACTCTAAATTCTAGCCCCCACTTCTACCACCTCTCATGACTGT
Organism: Python bivittatus; assembly: GCF_059951505.1. Classification (NCBI taxonomy): domain Eukaryota; kingdom Metazoa; phylum Chordata; class Lepidosauria; order Squamata; family Pythonidae; genus Python; species Python bivittatus. The sequence goes on along the minus strand of NW_028277052.1, from coordinate 8,317,542 downwards.
CATAATAAAACCTTAGACCAACTATCTAGTCCTCATAATTATAGCTGGAGGACGTTTTGACTTCAGCAACTCAAGTCTCTGTGGAGGCTGCTTCGCTGTCTTTGAGGATTCATCTTTCTGTTATTGGCCAACAATTCAACCATTTTCCAGACTCCCAAAATTCTTCCATTGTTATATTGCCACCTGGTGGTTTGAAATCTATTTCACAGGATGCAGCACTTCTGAGAAAGAACTTCCTGTACTTGAAGGGGAAGTAAGGTGATTTGCCTCTATAAGGTGCTTCATGTTCAACTTGTGAAGGCGTTGAAGAAATGTAATTTGTCTCGCTTCTGTGTGTTCACTGTGCATACAGTGTCAGGACTTCCTCAGAAAGGCCAGATGCAGCTTCCATGACTCCTGCCTCTGAACATACAAGCAGCCATTTCTTTGCAGCCTCTGCCTCTGTGCTCATTGCCACCTACGTTCTTGGTGGCTGGAAGGTCTTCTGGGTCCTGGTCCTCTGCATCTGAGTCAGGAATAATGGACCAGCATCTGGCTTGGTTCTTTGGCATCTGAAAGACGAAATTCTAAACCTTCTGGGGAAGATGACCTACCTTGCTAAGACCTGGGAATCCAAGAGCTGAATTGTGCAACCACATGCAAGAACCTGTTCTGATTATTATAACTCCTAGAGGAACTCATGGAAGCAAGACAAGGTTCATCACAGATGAAGCTTTTCCAGTGCAGAAGGAAATTGTGACTATCTGGACTTGAAGCAGTTGTTCAAGCAACTTAACTGACGTTTGGGGAGAGTAGAACTGTGTGTCTGTCCCCCACACAATAGGCCTGTGCCTCCTAAGCCAACCTTCCTTCTGATCCTCTTTTGTTAATATGAAACAATGGTTCATTCCACACACAAGAACAGCAGTGCACCAGGATTGGCACTGTGCTACTGTGTTCCTCTCCCACCCAATGTCCTGGGACTTCTGGAGATCCTTGTAAGCTGAGCCAATTCAGCTCAGCTGTTGCTCCAGAGGAAACAGAGCAAAGGTTGCCCATTGGCTGGAATTCTTGACTTCTCCTACCCCTTCTCTGCTGAATCCATGCCCCGCCCTTCCTGAGTGGTAACTGGAACAGTAGTTTCATCACCTCCTTTGTATAATCCACGAGGACCCTCCTTTTGAAAGCAGCAAGGAAGTGATAAGGATGGGGAGGGGGTGCAGGCTGGAGTGCTGATGTTTCTTTTCCCCCAATGGCGACGGCCACCCATCTCATCTTAGCGACTGGGCAGCTCTCAATAAATTGGTTGCTAATTCAGTTGGCTTCTATATGTGGAATTGAGGCTGGATGTGGAGCAAGACTACTATATGCCCAATGATGGAGAAACACTGAAATGTCCACAATGGAGGAATGCATTGTAAAGTTGGCAGAATTAACAGAAATGGCACAACTGACCTGTCTGCTCAGGGATAAAACAAAAAGTATTTGCTTATAAAAGACTGGCAACCTTTTATGGACTTTTTGCTGAAAATGGAAAAAAAGTTAAATGGTGAGTTTTGGATGTGCTGATTGAGAAAAGGGTTGAATATGGGACAGCAGGAATGTCTGTAATGTAATCTTAAAGTGGGAAGAGGGACCGTAAGTTTGTAAGCTGCTGTAAAGATCGGAAGTTGCTCCTTTATTTTTCTTTCCTTTCTCTAATTGCTTTCTGCACTTTTTCTTTTATCTTGTTTCTTTTTTCTAACTTTTCTCTACGTATTTTATGTTCATCTTTGATTTCTGTAAACATCTGCAATAAAAATGATATTAAAAAAAATTGAGGCTGGGTGCTCTGTGTTTTCTGGCTGAGGAAAACAATTGTCTTGTTTGAGCTTTATGAACCCCTTCCAACTCAATGAAATTAATGTTACATAAACAGAAATGAGATTGAACATGATTATTTGGAGTTGTTCTCTTTGTAGATGACTGATTCGATGGCCATTTTTTTCAGAACATAGCATTGCTATTTAACAATTAAATCGGCAGAGGGAGCCATAACTCTATTCGGAATCGCAGAGCTTGCCTGGAGCAGCTGTCTGCCCAGAAATTCACATATCTCTCTAATGGCGCTTTCCACTTGGACATGAATGTGTGTGTATATCTGTGAACATGGCAATTCCAGCTGCACTCACAACCGTTGTGAGCTGGCATGTGTTATATGTCCTATTGTCCTGTGAAGCTCAAAATCAAAGCTTTGATTTCAAGGTGAATCAGGGGTTTCATCTGTTTGAAAAATAATCTTCAGATAGAATTCAACCAGCCGCCCTTCAGGTGGCTTTCACGTATACGGGAGCACCCTTTCGTAGGACTATCTGAATGGATTTAACATTTGAATCAAAGATCTGACTTGCCTCTTGGAAGCGAATTGCAAATTCAAATCCAGTCAACAATTTCAGCCTAATTGCAAATTCAAATTGAATCATGAGTGGTTTGCAGGCCCATAATATATAAATAAAGATATATTTGATGCTTGCTTGCTTGCTTGTTTATTTGTTTATTTACTTATTTATTTATTTATCATATTTATATCAGTCCGCAGCAGATAAAACCATTCTCCAGGAATGTGGACCATCCACTGTGTCATCAGCTGCTTTTTAAAGATGTTGCCTGCATGTTGTGTCAACCCAGTCATTGGAAACCATGATTTGCAGCTTAGCATGTTTCAGAATCCCAACCACCGTGGCTTATTTAACAAGCCATGGTTAGATCTCATCTTGGTTTATACAATGTGCAGACCAAGACTGCACAGAATTGAAATGACATTTGGGGTTCATTCCTGACATTCAGTATCATTGTTGTTCTCAGGTACTAGGGTAAGTTTCTCCAGGCTTAATCAGCAGCTAGGCCCTGCAAATCCGCTTTTAAGATAATTAAAATTTAATGGCATCCCATTTAAAAACTGTAATATTCTTAAGTGAGATAACGCATGCATTAATGCAATTGTTTATAAAGTAGTTTTCTTATCTCCATAAGACATTAGGTTGGTGCAGATCCTCCAAGGATTGCTTCAACAACTTTGATCCTTCTCTACAAACCAAAGAAAAGCCTATAAAAATATTATATATTGCATGTAATATATATTCCTTCCCCCACTCCCTCCTACATGCAATTATATATTGCATATAAAATAATCTGCTTCTCTGACATATGCAACCTTGGGAAGAACTAAGGATGCAGAGAAATGGGGTGGAGCAACATCACAGTAGCCTAAGTTCTGTGTTCCATAGAGAAGGAAGTCATTTTCTGCAGCTCACAAAAGTCCTTTGCATTTACTGAGGTTGTTGCCCAGCAAAGTCATCTAAAGCCGAGCACCATATAGGCATGCAGGCTGGGTCACAGGAGGCACTCCAGGAAGAGGAGTAGTCTAATGGTGACGGTCTGATGACTTGCCAACAACATTGGCCAGGCCATGAAGGGAGCCCCTGAGGCCCCTTGGGCCAACCAGTGTCAGCTCCAGGAAACCCACCCACTCTTGTGCTCCATGTCAGACATTGATTCTGAGGGGGAGCTGGACCCTCCAGTTAGGGGCAGCAGGGAAGCAACTCTTGGCCGGGGAAGAAGAACTAGAAAGGCAGCACTACCTGAGAGAGAAGGGCTGGGTCTACCTTCCATACTGGTCTTTGTGCCGGGTAAGAAATGGAAAACGCAATGATTGAGTAAGGAAGGAACTGATGAGGAGAGGAGAGGAGAGGAGAGGAGAGGAGAGGAGAGGATCCCTCTGGTTGGCCAGGAGAGGAATGAAAAGTAGGATTTGGGCAGCTTTTAATGGCTTTCCCAGATTATATTCCCCTAGGTATGATCTTGATATCTATACCACTCTATGTATGGTATCAACCCTATAATGAACCAAATATTGGTGTTCTGATGAATAAAAAACACTTTCATTTCCCTTCAGGTTCAACATGAAACAGCTGCTTTGTAGCTCTGTTTTGGAAGTAACTCTGAATCACAATAAAACAAAATCATTTAATGCTTTTATATAAGCATTAATATAATTAAATTTTGTTTAATTATATACCATATTATTTTGTCGTGATGTTTTTATCTTGTTCTTATTTATTGTTAGCGAGTCATATATTTGACATGGGCAGTCATATAATTGAACAATAAATAAATAAAGGATACCCTTTTTGATTCATTCAAAAACTTTTGTAACAATGCATGAAAAATCTCCAGAGTTGTGGGCATATGAACTAGTCCTCATGTGTCCTTGGAGCAAATGATGTGATTGCCCACCGTTTACTGAATTGTGCTAACCCATAAACCATGTTTGCAAAGTATAGTGGAAGGGTTTATACAATACACAAAGGCAAAATAAACTACCTTATGGATTAACATGATATGTGAACCCAGCATTTGTGATTTGACAATAGTAATAATAATGTAATTTTATTATCATTTTGGTCAGGCTTAAACTATTCAAAATTATCTTATTTTGGTCCCTAAAACAAGAGTTTACAATTAACTGATGTTACTATCCCCAAATTGCACAAGAGAACCAACTGGGAGAAATTAAGTCCATGTATAAGGCTCATGGAGAAACTGAGATTCACAGCAGAGACCTCCTGATCCATAGTGGGCTCAAGGTTTTTATTCACTCTCTAACGCATTTATACATTTGGGATCTGCCTCCTTACTTCTATCACAGCTTCTGATCTTAGCAGAAGCTCTTCATCTGAAATGTAATGGAAACATTTACTAATGAATGAGCCTTCATGACAACCATTACAAGGAAATGCTTAATTCACAGTAGCCATCAGATAACTGGGTTTAATTAATAAATCTGGGTGGCGTCTCCTAAACCACGGGAAAGGATTACCGGAGTTAATGCATCTGTCTGCTCTAGGCAACAATTTTGCTGCCTGTCTCTCAGTATGAAAATTTGTCACTCCCCATTTTAACAAATTGGGGCAGGGGAGTCAGCTGGATATGAAAGTACAGGATGTCCTTTGAAATATTTTAATTTGGGCTGTGTCTAGTATCAAGGGATAGGAAAGACCAGGAGAAATGCAGATTTCCGGGCTCATCCGTCAGTGTATGGTCAACGCTTGTTCAGATATAAGCAATTTTATTACTTAAATAATAGTGAGATTGCCCTTTTTAAAAAAAATATTCAACAAATATTCCATCATGGTGTAAATGTTTTTTTCCTGACTCACATCACACTGTTATCCATATGAATAGAATAGAATAGAATAGAATAGAATAGAATAGAATAGAATAGAATAGAATAGAATAGAATAGAATAGAATAGAATAGAATATCCTTCATCTTTGTAAACATACAATCAAAGAACATGTTCCCTGTAAATTATGTTTGTTTGTAGATCTCTTTGATAAAGGAACTCTCTAAAGCACATAAGAAAATAAATCCAGAAAAACCAACCCAACAGCTGTTTTTGAGGCTCTGTTCTTTTTATATTGTCAATGCAGCCTCCTTGTTGATTCTTCAATAAACCACAGTAGTTAAACCATGGCTTAATGCTACTTGGCAGGACAAAAGCTATGAGCAAAAACCAGCTTTTCCCAATCTGATGCCCTGTGCTATCAGATGCTACGTATGCTACTAAACGTTACCCAGGTAGATTTGTGATAGATCTGCCAAAATCTTCTTCCTTTGGGGCGAGGGTTACCTTTAGAAGCCTTCAGCTGCTGGCTAAAAACATTCTGTTGTGTGCATTTGAGTGCACATGAATACATGTGTGCGTGTGCATGAGAATTAAATCTACTGTGGTGTGATTTTGATCTCAAGGATTTAGGCCTCCCAATGACAGAATTCAAGGGAAATGGATAGTGGTTGCTTAGCAACTCAGAGCTCTCAAGGGCAGCTAGGAAACCCATTTTTCCAGGAAAATATGCTTATTTAACACCAGAAGAAGCCTTCCTCTCATCTTCTCCTCTGCTTACCTTCCTCTTCCTTGGGAATGATTCTTCTCTACTCCAGCAGTTCATCTGCATTTCTTTCCATTCCCTTTATTCTTAAACTGCAGGGGTAAAAATATACGCAGGGTTAAGCAGAATCGTCCTTGGAAATGCTTCTTGTTTCCTTCTTGTCTCTGCCTGTTTTCTACAGCTGCCTGCTACAGTTGGTTGACTTGCTAGAGACATAAATTAAACTTTCTACAGGTATTAACAGCAGTTCTGAATATCATGGGTGTGTGTGTGTGTGTGTGTGTGTGTGTGTGTGAGAGAGAGAGAGGTGTTCCTTTTTTAAAAAAATATATATGCACCAATCCATTGACTAGTTGATGGGCAACTAAACTTCTTCATCTGAGGGATGACGCTAACATTTATTTTTATACAGCTTGGCTGTTGTCAAATGATCCTTTGCATACTCAAGAGAGGTGGATTTTTATGAAGTTTTCTATCTGGATAAGGTTAGGTAACCTTGAATTTATTAGGTTATAAATTCAAGAGAAATGGAAAGTCACTATAGCAAAGACCCCTGTAATATTTCCATCTGTGCCCGTTTAGTGCCAACTTTCTGCAATGTGCATGGACTGAAGAACTGATAAGTCTGCTTCTTCGCTAGGCAGACAGATGTGCAAAAGTTTCATGAACTCCTGTATCTTGAAAATCATTTATTATTAACACTGCACCTTTGCAGCTTAGAAAATATAGCCATTTTTTGTCCATTCTACAATATCAAGAAGACAGCCAAAGACTGAGGCTGAACTGAGAAGAAATTAAGGATGCTCCTTAAAATGAGGAAGTTTAGACAGTTGTTGAATGCAGTTCTGAGAGGGTTAGTCCAAAGCTATGCAGCAGAAGCTCCCAGGCTTAATCAATGGCACCAGAGCTCAAATCAGAGTCTTTACATCTCCATGTGTTTTTGGTTTCCTAATTATTCACAGAGTTAATTTAATTCCTTTTCTTTCTCCCTCCCTCCCTCTCTGATAATGAACATTCCTTCTCTGAAAGATCATGGAGAGAATGAGACAAGGAAAATAATGGAGGGAGGTTTCAAATTGACATTTTAAAAAATGAAATAGTCAGAGGTCAGTTGATGATACTTTACTGTTTGCTGGAACACAGCTGAGAAGAAGTAAGCCTTTCACTGAGAGAATGTCTACTGGGGAAGACTTAAAGACTGAGCTAATAGCTGAGAACAGCAGGAATCCGGAGTGCAAATAGTGTGAAACTTTTAGCAGGCAGTGCAACCTAGTATCAGAAGGTTTGCAGTAGAGATTTAGCCAGAGGGAATTTCAGCAAGGATCTAGTGACTTATCCAAAATATTTGGGAAGACTGAAGAAGCAGGAAGAACATGGGGTAGAGGTGGCTGTGTAGCACTTGTCCTTATGCTTCCAACTAGGGCTGTACTGGACTTTCTGCAACAAATGCTTTAGAGTACACAGGACCACAAATGTAGCACCTGCCTGCAACACCTGAAAGCACATCTGAAGGCTCATCCTTTTCCCAGGATCCCATAAAGTGTCCATGTAACTTCAAGTTCTTGCTTTCATCCTTTGCTATTCTTCCTTTCCTTTCTGTTCCTACACTCTGAGAGCTTAGATGGGTCAACCAGATGGTATGTGAGATCCATGAAAGCAATTATCCTCTTCCACTAAAAGAATATTGTTTAGAACATGCCAGTAGTCCATGGACTTCATAACCAGTAGTCGTCAGTAGCCTTGTACTTTTTACATGCATCTTGTCTTCATTGGTGACTGCCACCAAATCTTATGGTGGTGCATTTCATATTTTAGCCACATGCCATGCAGGAGGAGAGAAATTAGGTGTCCGCTCAAGACTTCTCTTGTGCAATTATCCATCCTCATTTGAGAAATTGTACTGGAGATCTGGATGCCGACGTATTTCACCCGTACCTCTTTTGTGTTTTCCCATCGCTTTTCTTACCCCCCCCCCCTTTTTTTAAATTTTTCCCAAACAGTTATTAAGTAGGAAAGATAACACAGCTATTCGGTGTGCTACTCTGCTTCGTAGCAGCGAGGCGTGATCCATCAGGAAGCGCCCAAGACCTCCTGCAAGCAGATAAGGCACTGAAATGTAGTTAGAGCAAGCTTCCTCAGCCCATTTGCCTCTAGACGTATTGAGATGTAGCTTCTAACAGGAAACGTATCCATGACACATTAGGGCTCTTAGAGGAGATTGAGTAGATTGTGACAGAACAATTTTTATCTGTATAACTGCAAAGCCGATATAGCCTGCTCGTGTTACCAATTGGTTTGCAAAGTAAGTTGCATTTCTAGAAACTGGTTATGGAGTTTGATGTCTGATGGTTTGGTAGGTCTCTCTGGGCTCCTTGTCACTGGCAGTAGTGATAGCAGACTGTCAAAGTCATTTAAGTTCCTCGGAGTATCACCTGTTCACTACTATGAATAGATTCCTTATGAAAAGTTAGCACTTGGCAGGTGTCTCTGTGACTGGTCGAGAATCATGCAGACTAATCTTCAAAGCTTGTATGATCATCAGAAAGTAGGGGCGGCCTTGGATTAGAACAGCAGCCCTCCTGTCACATAGGCACCCTTTGTTAGGGCAATGCCTCCTCAGTACATATTCACATATGCTCGCTTACTAATCTATTCACACTCAGCTGCACATGTGCATGAAGCACCCACCCTCTTCCGCTCCTCCTGTTGGGAAGTCTGGCTTATCATTAAGCATGGAAATATCTGTGTTTTGAATCTTACCTCTCAAAACAGTAAGAAAATTAGGGTAGGTGATGGATCCTGGAAATATCTGGAAGTGAAAGGTTCCCCACCCTTTCATCCATGCTCTGCTGCTGTATTTCCTTTGAAAGTATATTGCTTCTCCATCCAAATGAAGAATGCAATGGCCAAGGTAGAATATGCTTTGAAAAGGAGGATTACACCATTCCTTGCAGCTCAGTGAGTTTGTTTGGCCCTGCTAGGCCATCTCCATTACGGTGTACCTAGGCAAGGTCAATACTGCTTCCTAACCATCTAGAAATCTGAGTCAGCCATAAAGCCTCACCTCTGTTCAGTTCCTCTGGGGGCCTGGTTGCCTGAAAGGACATGAGAAAACATCTGGGCAGAGGTGAGAGCACTTGATTTGGGGTATTGCAGGTTGTACAGATTAGGCCTAGATAAACAATGGGAAAACCAGTCCAGAACTCTAAATCCTTGAAGTAGTAATAGATCCTTCACTAGAAACCAACTTTTCTTTTGCCATCACATCAAGTATTTATTCACATGCTGTATCCACATTTAGGTTGGTACCAACCTGTATTGCTAATTTTGTGTGCTGAGATTCACTACTTTCCCATGTCGTATCAGCATTTTACAAACGGAGCTTGATATTATATATCTCCACTTACGTTGAGAATGAGTTTAATTTATTCCTGCCTCCAAAATGATAAAGAGATTATTTCTAACTCATAGGAAGTTATATGGTTGCAAAGTTTTAATTAGTGTAATTAGATTGCACAAATCAGCTTCAATATGGCCATGTGTCTCTCGTTTCCACTTTCTGACATGGTGAGAAATAAAACATGCAAAGCAAGAGACCTTGTCCCAAGTTTAGAAACCATAAGAGCTTCAAAGAAGTTGTATTGTGGTCAATATGGGCAAACTGCCAGCAGTGTCTGTGAGCTGTTTCCAAAATGAACTACAAACTTTGCTAAATCCAAAAGGGAAATGAATTCTTGCTTCACTCCAAATTGTGGGCTCTGTCTTCTTCCCAGCAGCCATAGCTCCATGCTATCCTTAGAGCCAGCACAGCATAATGCTTAAGCTGTTCAACTGGCACTAGTGAAACCCAGATTTAAGTCCACCTTCAGCCACAGAAGCTCATGGGGTGAGCTCATCATTTGAGTGATGACCAATCATTTGCTGGGTTGGTCAATCTGTTTCTATCTATCTATCTATCTATCTATCTATCTATCTATCTATCTATCTATCTATCTATCTATCTATCTATCTTCCTACCTTCCTACCTTCCTACCTACCTTCCTACCTATCTTGACACTGTTGTGAAAACAAAATTGGAAGAGTACTATCTATGGTACTTTGAACTTCTGAAGGAAATATGGAATGTAAATCTACTAAATGAAGCAGAGAGGTGATGTCTTAGAGATGTTAAAGCACCCTCCATCATAGCTACCATTTTTTTCTCTTTCTGTCTCTGTCTCTGTCTCTTTCTTTCTTTCTTTCTTTCTTTCTTTCTTTCTTTCTTTCTTTCTTTCTTTCTTTCTTTCTTTCTTTCTTTCTTTCTTTCTTAAATCACCAAACCAATGAACTCTGCATGTAGATGGTTGTTCTGCATGCTTTCCCTATCTTTTTAATAATGTCATTTCAGAGAGAGCTGGGAGGGCTTTTCTAGAGAAGGCCTTTTCAACTGCTAGGCATTTGTGAATCGAACATCTTTGCAGGTCTACTCCAAAGTCTCCTGCATTATTCTATAGGAAATTAAAAGGAACTACTTCAAGCAGAGGTGGAGCAACTTTCCTCCAGTGGAGCACTCTATATTATTGCTTGGGGATAATGCCTCCAGGGGCCACAGGGGATGTAGTAGTGACTTACTGACATAATTGGAAGGGGGCTGTATTGAAAATGTTGGCCCTTTTTTAGTTATTGTTGTGAGAGGTTAGAACATTTGCTCAAAATGAAGGACACGAAGTGTAACAGAGGCTCATCTGAGGTCTTAATAGGTTTCTTTTTAAGGAGGAAAAAGCTCCACCAAAAACAATGAATAGTGTGAACCTGGGGGTGATTTCTGAAGATGCAGACATGGATTTGAAAGATATGTTGGACCTTGATGGCCCACAGCTAGCTGGAATGCTGAAAGCTGCCAGGTCAAGCAGAATGCCTCCTTGATTGGTTCTGAGTTGAGCTGGAGAGGAAAATTAAGGCTAGGTGCTGTATAAAGTTTAATCTTCTTTCCACCATCTTCTAGCAGAGTGTTGCTGCAATTGTCTACCTAGATTCTTAGTGTTATTTGACTGGGTTTAATCCACCAGTTCAGGTTTGGTATCTGTATCCCGTTGAATCTTTTTGAGGACACCAGCCAATGGGAAAGATCAACTAGAATTATAGCTTGAGTGAAGAGGAGACCCAAGCAGACCTGCAAAGATTTTGAGAGACACTTTCAGAGTGACACACCTTTCTGCTGAGTACTGCAAAGGCACCCAACATATTCTTGACTCTGTGCCAGGAAGGCAATTTCCTTTTGGCAAGTGCAAATTAGACTTTTTCTCACACTGTGGAGGTGAGGAGTTATAGCTAGAAAAACAAACAAGAAAGCAAATACTTTCATAGAGATTTAGGAATTAGGGTACATAAAAGGGATTTGTTGTTAGAGATAAACATAACCACCGCATCAGGCTGGATAGTTGCCTTCATATAAAATGTAAGACACTTTTGTGAGCAACCCAGTGCTAGAGGGATGCATTTTTGCTATCTGCCCCTGTATGTTAAGGTATGAGCTATTGGTTCTGCAGTACACATATGTAAACCCAGCAATGTCAACTTCACCTTTAGATTTTAATGGTGGAATAAGCAAGTCAAGGTTAAGGATGAGGATAGACAGGCAGATTCTACGTTTGAGGTATGAGTGTGGCTTTGTACGTTGTATTACACACAGATTTCAAAAATTGGATGCACAATTAATATTTGGGATAGCCCTCCCTCCCTTCCTCCCTCCCTCCCTCCCTCCCTCCCTCCCTCCCTTCCTTCCTTCCTTCCTTCCTTCCTTCCTTCCTTCCTTCCTTCCTTCCTTCCTTCCTTCCTTCCTTCCTTCCTCTTGAGTGGTGTAGATAGTGTTCTCACAAAATGTCCATCCTGGAACTGTCTTGAACCAGACATGCTTTGCCTCTATAAGGTTGCTGCTTCATATGCCTTCTTATCATAGACCAGGCTGAAATATGTTTATTTGTTGCACCAACAAGAACACAAATAAGCATAGCTCTTTTCAAAGAATTAAGCAGCTCCAAAAATCAGAAAGGGAGTGTGTTGGTGTGTTCTAGTCGATTTATGCCTTCTACAGCATGATCTTCCCTGGTTCTGGCTAATCAAGGAAAGTTGCATGACTGGTTTTTCAGAGCTTAGTTTTGAGAGAACCCATAGCACTGAAGGCAATGGAGCACTTTCACCATCCCTTGGAGATGTTATATCTGTCTTTGCTTTAAGATGTGACCAATCTGGATAGTTTGTATGCAGTTTACTGATACATTTTGAACCTGTCTATCTAAGTGCACAAGTGTTGCACATAAAAATGGGTGGAGATTCAATCTCACCGTCATGGCCGCCATCTTGATTCTTTTGACCATACTCTGTGGATATCCATGGCTTAAGGGTTGGCAACACTACAGCCTTTGACAATTTCCATGGATTCTTGATCCACCTGACTTTAATATTTTTTAAAGATGCTATTTTTAAAAAATGAAAAACCAGTATGCAGAATTCTGCTCACTAGCACCATTTTTATTTTAATTCAAGAGTATCTCTGACCCTGTCCTCCGTAGGACTGAAAGGTGTCCTTCAACAATTAAAAATGTTGGAGGGCTATAGCCCAGGACTTGTTTAGGAATATGTCCACCTGCCCATCAAAGACAATAGTAAGCTTGGGGTGATGGAGAACATGTTGAGACTGCTAGAAGGGTTGGTGGAAACAATCTTGCCAGTTTGTCTTCTGGAAAAAGACTGGCTGAGGTCAAATGTAGCTGCCAACCCAGAATGGTTGCTTATCCTTTGATGTGGTTTGCTCATTAGAATAGATTTCCATCCTGCCTTTCTTCCAGGAGTTCAAGGCACATAGCATTCCCTCTACCAATTTCTTCTACCTCAGCAATCTGGCACGTAGATGAGATGACTGACCCAAGGTCACCCAGGTAGTTTCCAGGGCTAAAGTGGTACTTGAACTTGGGTCTCCCCACTCCTCATGCAGCAAATTCTGGGGGACAATATAGTGCCTGTGAATTCTGCCTTTCTTTGGAAAACAAAGATGGATGTGCCACACACCTGAAGTAGCCTTACTTGTGGTAGGACTCCATCCCATGGTTATGAAGTAGGAGAAAATTTAGTGGTCTTATGCCATCTTATTCTTTGTCTCAGACAGCAGCTATCTGGAGTGGAGCCTGGGTTCACTGAAAGTTAAGCCCGTGTTTCACCTTCTTCCTTGCTAAGGACCTTCACTTCTTTGTTTTCCCCAGATTTTATGTTTCTGAATAAATGCAGGAATAGGGTTTTCTTTTTTTAACCAGACCCGGGGGGGTGGGCTTGGGTGATCCTGACAGCTGTAAGGGGGGTTGAGCCCACACAGCAGATGTTTGCTATTCAAGCCACTTCATTACTGTGTTAGAAACAAAACCCCTGATTCTTCCTGACCAAAGGGGGTGCCTTTGATTGACAGCTAGTGTGTGCTTCATGTGACAAAAACCATATCATGAAATGAGATTTCTCTCTCTCTTTTAAAGAATCCCACTCTTTAATGAAATGTTTCCTTGGAATTTTTTCATGGAATACTGAACATGCTTGTGTTCATGTGTGCAGCTGTGTATTTTATTCACCAATTTATCTCTCCCATTCTGGCATGCTAGAATAGACTTCAGACTATCTGTATGAAACACTAGGTTGAAAGGTTAACACTAGTCTTTGCTCCAAATCATTCTCTTTCTCTTGTTTAATTTCTAAAAAGTTCAGAATATCACACCCAATGGATGGATTAGATGCACACCCTATCCTTGATTCCAGATGTGCAAGGGTTCCTGACAGGAATGATAAGAAACACACTTCACAGTGCTTGAATTATGGAGGAAAAGAGTCAGGGAAGCTTTAATTAAATTTACAAGCCTTGTTCCTTGACAACTTTTGGTTTTGCTGACTGATTGATTGCCTCTTATACTGCCCAATAACTACAATTTTTGGTAGTGTACAAATCATTTAAATCACTTCACTTAAATATACAAGAATATAAGGGACAGATCATCATAGAGAAAACTGATCTATGTGATGGCTAAGAGTTGATAAAGACTTGATGGCACAGAATCAAACACTAATATTAAAGACAGCACAATAGGAAGACTTTTAAAGAGCAGCCACAGCAATAACAAAAACCATAAATATAACATAAAAATAGAAGTAGCTCTAGAACAGGGAGAGTCTAAAAACAAATTGTTTTTAAAGCACTTAGAAAACTAACCAGGTAGAGTAAGCCAACGGAGCATGGCTTCTGGAAATCTGTCCAGGCCCTTTACCAGCTGTGGCCATAGGAGGTGTCTGTATTTTCTTCTGGGTATGAAAATAACATGATGTATGTTTCTGTTCCTGTTTTCCCTTTGTGTTGTATCTGTGGGTGCTTATGTGTACGTTTGCACTCTGGAATTGCAGTGGAGGCCGCATAGGCTCCACCTGAGGTCGTGTGTCCAAGAAGGAGGAATGGGAGACTGGAGTAGAATGGAGTAGTTACTTGATTTGGCTGATATCAATACTCTTCCTTTCTTTTCATGGCTTCTCCCCCAACACCAGATTTGGTCCCGTTCTGTTGAGCTTTGGGAGACTTATTTGTACTGATGGACAGAGTCTCAAGCCCTTCACATAATTTCTTTCCAACCTCTGGGGTATGGGTGGAAAGCATAACACATCGAGAAGCCTCCAGAGCAGTGTTTCTCAACCTTGGCAGCTTGAAGATGTGTGGACTTCAACTCCCAGAATTCCCCAGCCAGCCATGCTGGCTGCGGAATTCTGGGAGTTGAAGTCCACACAGCTTCAAGCTGCCAAGATTGAGAAACACTGCTCCAGAGCATGGCTTCTGGAATTCTTTCCAACCACTTAATAGCAGATCTGCCCTGAGTCATGTCATCAGGAGGGAGGAAACAGGGGACTTAAGATGGAGCAGTCAGCAATATTCTGAGCTGTTGCCATATTGCCTCTCCCATCAGGATACCCTGAGGATTTTTTTTCCTGGGTTTTTGCCTCCACAGCCTGTGGCTGGAGCCAACTCATTTTCAGACTCAACGTTTATTATGCCTGTGCCTCCCCCCACACCAAATGTCATCCTGTTCGGTTTTGAAGAGTTATTGCAACGATTGGTAATCAGACTGGCTCCCAAGCTTCCTTCCAAAATTTTACTAGGTTGGAAAGCATGAAAAGATCCTCACCTGGTTCTTAAGGGATCCTAATGTAGAATCTTGGAAAGACATTTTGGGGAGGGAGCTGCACAGAGTCCAACTCTGAATTTCTCTTTTTTTTATGGCCAGTCATCTGCCCTCCTTTAGTGAGGGGGTCTGGAGAAGCTCTAAGTCTGGGAAGTCAAATACAGGAAGATATGCTTAGTTATTTGTTTGATTGATTGATATGGTCATGTATAAACTCCCTC
This sequence comes from Python bivittatus, assembly GCF_059951505.1. Taxonomy (NCBI): domain Eukaryota; kingdom Metazoa; phylum Chordata; class Lepidosauria; order Squamata; family Pythonidae; genus Python; species Python bivittatus. The sequence continues at coordinate 8,302,230 of NW_028277052.1, read as the reverse complement.
CCCAAAATGTCTTTCCAAGATTCTACATTAGGATCCCTTAAGAACCAGGAGAGGATCTTTATATTTATACGTTGAATGTAACTGAAACAAAGTAGAATTCCATTTTTTGCCTGGGTCCTGTCCATTGCATTGTGGAGTGTGCCCCACCCAGCAACTGGAGGACTGGGTGTGGTTCTTGGCCTGGACAAGTTTGCCCCCCTCCCCTGGCTTCAGAGGTTAATGCCAGCAAATTAGGTCTGGAAACCACCTGGCAACCCCAGCAGATGACACAAAACTGACCGAATAGGTTTATACGTATATACGATCGAATGAGCAGGGTAAAAACTAGCTGACGTTTCCAGACCTTTTTGAAATGCTGCCCCTTGTCAAGCACAACACAACCGAGCGTGAATGGCTGTTTGCCAAGCTGGCGTGGCTCCTTATTTAAGGTTCTTAAGGGGGGGGGGGAGGGAGGGAGAAAACCTGAAGGGAGAAAATATCATCATAAAGTTTAGAAGTGCCACTTCATTGTTTCAAGCTCTTGGGCAATTCAGCCTTTCTCACATCTTTTAGACCTTTATAGGATAGGTGTATAATTCAGTTTAAAAGAAACCACAAAATTGTTAAACATACATATGATAAAGATAATACATCTTAAAATATGATTGCTCTCTTGATATTATTATTGGTTGCCCAGTCAGCCAGATATTTAGACTGGATTTGGCATTTTTATCCACCTATCGAGTCCTTCCCAAGGATGATATCATCATCATCATCATCATCATCATCATCATCATCATCATCATCATCATCATCATCATCTTTTAACAACACTATCAATGGAGTTGCATCTATTGCATATCTGTGACCGTAGAAATGGGCCATGCAGGATACTGGTGACTCCAATAATCCATCAATTCTCCGAAAAGAAGTTGAGTTAGATTGTCCAACCTAACTTTGTATAATATAAGAAAATGGCAAGTAGAATTTATGAATAGAAGAAGTAAAGGAGTCGGATTTATAACAGTTTTATACTGACTGCATGGTACAAAGTGTATTTTAGGTAGTGTAGAATGTTATGTTTGCTGTTAATTTTCATGAACTAAAAATTAAATTTAAAAATGCACACATGTCGTTGGATACTTTTTCTACCCTCAGGCTGAATTCCCAAGGGTTTTCCAGTAATAAAATATTTATGTTTGTTGTGCCAGTAAAATTGCACTGAGAACAGCTTCTTGGTTCACTTTTGATTGGGAAATACTCCATAATTAAAAAAAAAAATCTTAGCAGTTGCTGGGATACCTGCACACAAACACAAAAGTACACCAGAAGAAAAATAATCAACAAAGTCCTTACTCCAGTTGTTTTTATCGCACAGAAAGAAAATGTCATTGATAAATGGCTGTAATTTGGACTCCTTAAGCAGGCGATGGAATTCTGCAATGAACATTTTAACCTAGGAGAGGATTTTGGATAGAAAAAGAAATAAGCTTTATTAAAAACCTTCAAAAGGAAGGGGAGATTTATGCAGAAACCCTTCCAATTTCATTATCCTTCTGCCCGGTATTGCTGTTTTCCCCCCTCTCCTCTTTAGTTTGTTCAGCACTCAACGGCGTTATTGTATTTAGAGAAACGTAGTCAGAAAGAAGCATGTGCGCAGACAAGGAAAAAAAAGAAGATTGACGTGAAATAATCTCCAGCAAACTGTAGCCAAATTGAATGATGCCTTGGCGGTTTCTCCTGTAACTCCTTCCCAAGAAAACGGATTATATTCGTTGAACGTGCCTTCGGAGCGAACGCACATTCAGCCTTTTTCAAGTCCGAGAAAGCGTGGTTAAAGGGAGCTGGGAATCTGAGAAGTAGCACGCCCTATATTTGAGGAGCATGAAGTTGGGGAATGACCCCAATGAAAGCGAGAAGGGTTTGGCGCTGAGCTTTCCTCCTCCGGATCTTTGATCAATTGCCGCAGGGCGAAGACTTCCAGCACGACTCCAAGAAAAATTCGCTTGTTCAAACTTCCCGGAGCCTCGTTTCTCAGGTCTTCTTGCTCAGTTTCACGAAGGCTCGCTCCTTGGACCCCAGCTGTCCCTTGTGAAAATGCCAGCGCTTCTTTCATAACGACCTTTATATTCTTCTAAGTGTTATTCGTGAGGAAGTTCTAATGTTTGCAGATGTTTCCCGGCTCGATTATTTCAGTTAATGGGAGACCCTGTTGCGCTAAACTGACCTGAATCCCCGATTGGGCTCCTGAAGTCCACTCTCATTTTATTTCTCTTCTTCAGAAGAAGAAAGAAGGCCGTCGAGGTTTCACTGTCCTGGAGCGAGAACTGTATACTCTGCTCCGTTTCTTTTGAGATGGGGAGAGGAACAGAAGGAAAAACATTATTTTCTGGCGCGCTCTTTAATTGAAAAGTCCGTGATGGTTTATTTGAAAAGAAAGCATAAAGAGCTGGAAATAGGGGCTGAAAGGAAGAGAAGCTCATTATCGCTGGCCCCCGATCCTCAACCTACGTAGGATCTCATCCATTTCTCTCAAGCATCTACTTCGGTCGGCAGGAGAGCAAAACGGCTGTAAGGATCCTCTCTCCCCTCCATTTAATAGCGTTGATTTCAAAGAAGCTGCGGTTAAAAGAAGAACGGGAATTGTCTACACGCACAGTATAAATCCCGCTTTGCTACAGGTTTTTACGCAGATGTTCTTCTAAAAGCGAATCTGACTGTCTGAATCTCGGATTGACCAACCTGAAATAAAGAGGCCAACGGGGGGCGGAGCGGGGGAGGGGGATCCCCAGCGATGGCACTGAATCTAAAGCCAGGCTGCAGGGAACGCGCGCACTTCACTTTCCCAGGAGTAAATCCAGTTGGAGTCAATGGGACTTCCTCTCGAAGAAGGAGTTTTGTGATTCCCTTTCCCCTCCACGCTGGGCTTTTCTTGGTTGGGTTCGGTCTTTTGCGCCGGCTTTGCTGAATGAATGGCACACCCGCCCACACACAAACCCAGTGGCCACTGGGTCTCTGCTGGGTGGCTTTGGGTTGGTGCAGCCGGGTGGGTGTCTAGAAGGTTTGTGTCTTCGCCTCTCTTTCTGATATATAATGAGGAGGATCGTTTCGTTTGGTTCAAAACAGGCACCTGCCCCCCTCCCGCCACCCCCTTGGGAGTAACAGAATCCATCACTCTTTGGAGCTTCTTCCCAGTTTCTGAGTTGACTTCAGATGTCATTCCTCTCTGCCTTAAATTGCTATAATAGATTATCATTATTATGATTGGTCGCACAGCCAGCCAGATGTTTAGACTGGATTGGGCATTTTTATCCATCTATCGAGTCCTTCCCAAGGACATTATTATTATTATTATTATTATTATTATTATTATTATTATTATTATTATTTCATTTTTATATCTCTCGTCTTCTAGTTGAATAAACCACATCCTGTGACCTTAACGGTGAAATCATCCCCCCTCCTCCCCCTTGCTGGCTTTATTTCTTCACGCCAGGATTTCGAGCTAACTTGAGGGCAAGACTGGACTGGGAGGTGCAGTGGTACATAAGATTACTCCGCAGTACAATAAGATATGGACAGACAGATGTCCCTCTGGTTTTATTTATTTATTTAATTTATCATATTTATATAGCCACCCATCTCACACAAGGTTCAGCAGGAAGCTAAAAAGTCAGAGAGGTCCCAAGTGCAGAGTGAGGTCTATCGTAGTGACTCTATAGCAAATGATACGGAGTTGCTCCCTAAATGTGGGTTATTGGGGGAGAAGGAGTGTTTGGCTGCTTTATCCTGGGGAGATCAAATGAATTATATAGGTATAGGTATAGATGTCAATATAGAGGCATAGGTATAGGTACAGGTATATCTAGATATGTAGGTATATAGACATGCTGGAGATGCACATGCACATCTCCTATTTATGCTGGAGATAGAACAGCTTAATTTTTATCCAAACTTAATGACATACTATTCATCCAGCCAGCTATCCACGCTGAATGGAGGCATTTAAAAGAAACTTTTTCAGGCATTTGGGGATGACCTGGTGATAGTTTTGGAGGATCCGTTAGAGGGAGTAGAAACATTAATGGAAAAATTAAAGGGCTTTGGTGTGCTAGCAGGCTTTAAGATTAATAATCAGGTGACAAAGATGGTAACAAAAAATATGAAAACAGAAGATCAAATAGAACTGATGGAGAAAACAGGTTTTAGGATTGAGAAAAAAGTAAAATATTGGGGCATTATGATGATGAATATGAATCGTATGTTATTTCAAAATAATTATGTTAAGACATGGAACAAAATTAAGAAGGGCATGTTAAGATGCAAGAAATTAAAATCGTCACTGTTACATAGGATTTCTCTAATAAAAATGAATATTTTGCCTAGAATGATGCTTTTGTTTCAGACAATACCTGTTTTGACAACTGATGTCATCAACTATTTAAGCAATGGCAAAAAGATATATCTAAATGTGTATGGCCAGGGAGAGAACTATAAGTTAAATATAAAGTGTTAAAAGATGCAAAGGAAAGAGGAGGATTGAGTTTACCAGATTTGAAATGGCATTTTGCAGCTTGTTGTTTGGTCCGGATGAAAGAATGGGAGTTGCTGAGAAACAAAAGACTTTTAGAGCTAGAAGACCATGACCTGAGGTTTGGATGGCATGGATATTTATGGTACAATGAAGTAAACGTTAATGTGGATTTTAAAAACCATTTTATTAGACATGCCATATTGAGAATATGGAATAGATATAAACCCAGGCTATGCCCAAAAACACCTCTATGGATCTCAGCACTAGAAGCAATTTACAGAAGAGAAACAACAGGGAAAGACAAATGGTTAACGTACAAGGAATTATTGGAAAATCACCAAGGGGAATATAAAATTAAATCAAGAGAGCAACTAATGGCGGAAGGACATAGTTATCAATGGTTTTCCCATTTATAGTTATCAGAAAGATTTAAAATGGATAAAAAGACTTATGGTATGGAGCAAAGTAAGACAGAATTTGAAGTGCAATTGTGTACTGATGATGAATATGTAATTGCTAAAATGTATAAACTTTTGTTGAAATTTGAAATGGGGGAAGAACAGGTTAAAGAATGTATGATAAAGTGGGCTAAGAATTTTGGTTATAATATACAGATGGACCAATGGGAAAATACGTGGTTAAAAGGGTTGAGATTTACATTATGTTATGATCTTAAAGAGAATTTTTATAAAATGATGTATTGTTGGTACATGATGCCAGAGAAATTATCTAGAATGTATAAAGGTATTTCAAATGTATGTTGGAAATGTGAACAACATGAAGGGACATTCTATCGTGCTTGGTGGACATGTAAAAAAGCTAAAAAAAAATTAGATTCAGATACATACATTGAGGATTTTAAAGATGAATATTTAACTGAAGCCAGAACTTTTCCTTTTAGGACTGATGGATACACAGTTAGACAAGAGTCATGGAAGGTTATTTCAATATACGATTACTGCACCAAGACTATTATTTGCACAAAGATGGAAAGATTCTGCACTACCCACCATGGAAGAATGTCTGGTAAAATTGATAGAACTTGCAGTGATGGACAAACTGACTTCTTTGATTAGAATAAGGTCATTATCAACATTCATCTATGACTGGAAACCCCTTAGGGCCTTTTTGCATAAGAAACAAAATGATTTTGTTATGATTAGAAATAATAGGTTATAGAAAGAAGGGAATTATGATGACATCTTAGAGAGAGAGGTTTGATTAGAACTGTATGTATAACTGCTGAGAGAAAGATCAGGAGAAAGAGAGAATGTTTTCCGTTCTTTTTCTTTTTTCTATCTTCTTTTCTCTTTCTCTTTTTCACATTTACTTTATTATATATATTATGTATTTTCTTTCTTTGAATGTATTTCTTATTATCGATGTAAAATCTTTTAATAAAAACCATTTTTTAAAAAAGAACAAACTTTTTCGTTTGCTTTGTTTTTAGTCCTAGATAGCAGGTGGCTAGTTTTCTTGTTGCCAAGCGCTTGGGAAAGTTTTCGATGGAAAAATGGGACCGAAAGAAAGACCCGCCAAGCCTGGAGGCTGCTAAGCAGGAGAACAAGGAAGGACCGAGGAAGGAAGACCCTCTTCCTGAATGGGTGTGAAAGAGGGGGGGGGAGTTCATGAGGAGGAGGAGGATTGAAAAAGCCTCGTCCTCTTGTGCAGGATGTTTTTGGAAAATACTGTCACGAGTTACAGCAATGCATCAAATGGGGGCGTCGGGCGGTAGAGATCAGGGCGCGACAGATCTGGGTTTCAGGGTTTCTCTGCGGTGGTTTCTTCCGGCGGGTGCCCGGGAAGGTGGTGGGGTGCGAGTTGCGGGGAAGCTCGCCGGAATCCGCCCGGAGGAGGTGGCGGAGAGGCAGAGGAGGAAAAATTACGTGCTCTGTCCCTAAAAGTCGAGGGGGTTCTTGAAGAGGACGCGTGGGGAAATTGTGCCTGGCCCCATCTGGTGGGGGTCCCATCCAAAACGGAGTCGACGTACCCACTGGCGAGCCTTTTCATGCAAGCCAGTGCAATCTGACGGCTAAAGCAGCTCGGAATAACTTCAGGAGTAATTGGTTTTTCCTCCCAAGTTCGCAATTACCGGGCTAGGACCTTGCATATCCAAATAATATATGGAGGGGGGAGGGGACGGTTCCTGGTCCTGGGGCACTGCGAGAAGAAGCTGCGCTCCCAAAGAACATTCCGTCCGAGGCTTCGGGACGTTTGCAAAAGTCTCGGATCCGAAAGCCCCTGAAGGAGGGAGAGACGCTCCCCAAGACGCGCTTTCAAAACGCCATTCCGGCATCCAGCAGGAAGCCGAGGAAGAAAATGTCAACTAAAGCCTGTGGCGATCTAGCTTCACCTGCCTGTTGCCCCTGAAACAGCAGAGAAAGGTTTGATAGTGACTGATTTGGGTACAGGGGCTCTTTCCCCCAACGGACGGCGCTTTCTCGGCGCTGTGGGAGCGGTCTCCACGGAAGCGAGAGCGAGTGGGATTTATTCAGTTCTCACGCCGCTTTTGCACCTAGCAGCTCCCCCATGGAGTTTCGCAGATCCAGCAGAAGAGGACCGAAAATGTAGAAAAGCCGAAAACCAGTAAAGCCAGCGGACAGACAAATAGACAGATAGGTAGTTATGGAGAGGAAGGGAAGGGAAGGGAAGGGAAGGGAAGGGAAGGGAAGGGAAGGGAAGGGAAGGGAAGGGAAGGGAAGGGAAGGAAAGGAAAGGAAAGGAAAGGAAAGGAAAGGAAAGGAAAGGAAAGGAAAGGAAAGGAAAGGAAAGGAAAGGAAAGGAAAGGAAAGGAAAGGAAAGGAAAGGAAAGGAATTCAGGTTGAGATCCTCGCACTGGTAGCGGGAAGAACATCTTATGAAACCCAGTAGAATTCAGGCTGGGGTAGCAAATGTCCTGAATTTGACTCTCTCTCGATCGCGGCCGATCAGTTCATCCAAATTCCCTATCCTGAATCGGCGAAGACGTGGATGATTGGACAAGCAAGTGGATGGGAAAAGCTTTCTCTCCCTCCTTTAGACGTGCAAGTCCACGGAGCCAGCCCCACTGCGCTCAGAAAGACTTCGCAGACAGATGTGGGACTGCGCCGAGGCGCATCCCCGCCTCGCTGGGCGGCCTTGAGATTATTTCGCAGCGAAGCCTATTTCCCCGAGAGCCCACTGGGGCTAATGGGATTCCTTTAGAACCACAGGAGTGGGTGTACAATGCTCCCAAGTACTGTAAGGATTAGGTAGAATAATCTTAAGAGAAAGAATGGGATCTTTCCATTACAAACACAACTTTTATATGCTCAGAGACCATGTGATGCCCCGGCCAAGATGATCTTCCTTTTAGCCGTCTCAGCACGAAGTCCCCCGACAGAAGCCTTTCGCAGCTATTCCCGCAAGTCCTCCGTCCCTGGGTTTATAACGCTGCCCTGCGCACGTTAAGGTTAATGCACTGAAGTGGGGCCACGTATCATGCCCTGGGTTTACCTCGGGAAGGGCAGGACCCTGCGGTGGGCTTCACCTGAGGGCCGGGTCCCTCTGCGTTTTCGCTTGGTGGAGCGCCCTTGGTGGAGAAGGCAGGGCGGGATGTTATCAGCGCTATCAACTGCGGTCTATTTGCGGAGGTCCTGATAGCCCAGCGGCCTAGCATAATTCGGATTCCGCTCCCCTTTTGGAACCAACCACCGAAGTTCTCCAGGACTTCTTGAGGGAAAACTTTAGTCTCGAGCGGAGACTTAAAGGTTCGTTTCTGTTTCTTCCAACTTTTGCTGCAAAACGGGAGGGAGGATGCAAGAAGAGGCGGGGAAGTGAATTCTCTCTCTCACACACACGCACACACACACACGCCAGCCGAGCTAAGCCTAACCCCAACCCCTAGGCCTTCTTCCAGCTGGAGGAGGGAAGAGAAGCCAATCCGCACCTCGGGATTCTTAAAATAGAGAGATGACTCGCTCTCCCGCACAGCCCGCGGTCGAACAATGGGGTCGCTGCGGATGATAGGCGCGTTTGATTGACAGCTGGGGTGTTCTGAGCAGGGCTGGGTGCGCGGCTTTCTCCGCGGCTTATATAGAGGCTGGAGGTTGGGAAGGCAGAAGGAGAGCGCGGCGGCGGGCGGGCAGGCAGGCGAGCGAGCGAGCGAGCGAGCGAGCGAGCGAGCTCTACCAAAGAAGCGGGCAGGCGGGCAGAGTCGCCGGATCTCCACGGCCGCCTGTTGCTGCTCCCCGCGGCCAACCGCCCGGCCGCTCCGACTTTCCCTGGGGCTTTCTTCGCCCTCGCTCTCCTGCTAGGGCTCCGCGCTCGCCCCGGGCTCCCCCCCGCCATGCACTGCCAAGCCGGGCTCCGGCTGCCTTCTCCCGGGCAGCAGCTGAAAGCAGCCAGGCGGCGCTACAAGACTTTCATGATCGACGAGATCCTCTCCAAGGAGACGTGCGATTACTTCGAGAAGCTCTCGCTCTACTCCGTCTGCCCTTCTCTGGTCGTGAGACCCAAAGCTCTGCACTCCTGCACCGGTAAGAGAAGCCTCCGGTCCGGCGGGGTTGGGGCTCCTCTGCTTTCCCCTCCCGAGAAGAACGAAGCCTTTCCCTGGGGAGCGATCCCAGCTGACTGCCTTTGATCATGCCTTGCAGTCCAGGCAGAGGAAGTAGAGCTTGTCTCTTTCTTTCTTTCTTTCTTTCTTTCTTTCTCTTTCTTTCTTTCTTTCTTTCTTTCTCTTTCTTTCTTTCTTTCTTTCTTTCTTTCTTTCTTTCTTTCTTTCTTTCTTTCTCTTTTTCTTTCTCTTTTTCTTTCTTTCTTTCTCTTTCTTTCCCTTTCTTTCCCTTTCTTTCCCTTCCTTCCTTCCTTCCTTCTTTTCTTCTTTCTCCCCCCCCCGCCCCCGCTAATCATTTGCCAAAACAAACGAAGCAGTGAAAACTCTTCTCAGAAATATGTGCTTAGGGTAACTGTCACTGTTGAATGTCGTCGTTTGTGGTCTTTAAAACAACGGAGGCTTTTAATGGAAAGTGGCATAAACCTGTAATATGAATAGCCAAGCTCTAAACCTCTGAGAAGGACACTGGGTGCGAGGGACATAGATTTACCTGAAACAAATATTCAGCCCGTTCCAGGCATCCTGCTTTGAATTTTACCAAGGGGAAAAGAAGTTTCACACACATATACACAATATTAAGGATCATCTCTCTCAAAGAGGGATTTAAGACTGAGCCAAGTATTTGGGATTAGCAACTGGAGAGGCAATCTGTGTACTGGGGAAAGTTTCAGTTGCTCTCCACCTCCACCCCAACCCCAGTCCCAAAACTAAGATCCAAGTGCAAGGAGGAACTTTAGAAATTAACCATGGACGGGGTGGGGTGGGGGGGGGGCATTGTGAAGCAAATACTTCCAGATAATGCTGTTTCTCAAATGCTTGGCAAGCAGATGTTTCCCAAGTGTTGCTTACCCTGTTACACTTCGTATGACTTCAAAGAAACCAAGTGGCAATGTTGGTGCGTATGCCAACAGTAGAACCATGCCCCCTCCTCCTGCATCTGTCTTTTCTTTTGACAGGCACACAACTGTCCTCTGGATCTAAAGGGGACCCAGAAAGATGGGTGGGGGGTTCAGGGAGGGAAGGTGAATTGGGTAACCCCTTCCAAGTGCTGCGAGGAGAGCAGGTGCTCAGATCTTCAGACAGTGTGGCTTACAATGCATAGATACCTTTATATATACCACATATACCCTATACCCTTGTCTTCCAAAGTTGAGTGCCTATGATGAATGGGGGAACCTAAAAGTCAAAGATGAAGTCCCCTCCTCTGCCATTATATGCTGAACAGCAGCTATGGTTGATTGTAACTTGTGTGTGTGGTCTAGAAGAGGAACAATTGTTCTGCATTCATTTCCTTCCAATAAAGTAGTCCGCTCTCCCAGTATTTTTAACAGTTACAGACCTTGGCCAGAGCGATGAGACAGCCTTGGACCAGGGTGTGTATAGGGGGGAGCCAGGAATAAGTTGAAGTTTTTGCTTAGTTTTTGTAGTGATCTTCTTTCATCAAACTTACTCTTTTCCAGTCCTGAGCAAGAACTGGATTTCTTTATGTGTGATTCAGAACTATGGCCTCTAGTGAAACTGCAGTCAGAGGAGTTGGCAAAGAGCAGCTGATCTTTCTTCAAAAGTTAGTTCAATCCCATTCCTTGCCCTTGGATTAATATTGTATAGTGGCTGGACTTTGATCAGGATGAGCCACACTGAATGCTTGTTCAGCTTTGAAGCTTGTTGGAATGAGAAATCAATAAAACCTGAATTCAGGTATCCCACTAAGCCACTTTGCTAAATCAACCCCAAGTTGTTGGGTTTAAGACAAACTGTGGTTTACAAAACACAAGTATTGGGTTCACACACCCCTCTAAACCTAGATCATGTAAACCATTTCAAGGCTTAACAATAATGTGCGCGCTCAACCTTTTCTCCAGCTTAATTTAGTTTGCAGAGTTAATGTGACGATAAATAAAGAAATACTTTGTTGCTTTGAAAGAAGCATGGGATACCTATATAATAAATGAAATGTCCCATTGTTTTCTAGGTTCTAATACAACTCCAAGATGATTGCAACCTATTTTCTTGTTCGGAAATACAATTAACTGAAATAGAAACTGGTTAGTTACAATGTGAACCTCAGTTCACAGGTCTTGCAAGCATGGGGTAAAGACTGATCAATTGACATGCCTATGATTTAAACTCCTCCATATGAAGTAAACTCACTAATTCTTAATACAAGTAGTAAGCTGCTAGATTCAGCTTGCTTAAATCTTTGGTAGCAAATATATTTCTTTTATCATGGAGGCACCCAAACAAACTTCCTGCCCACTCTCCTGCAATTCTTCATTAGGAACTTTTCTGTCCCTGAAAATCTGTGCATGTGTAAAACAGAGAATTCGAAAATATTTTCATCCCTTTTTTTTTTTTTTTTTTTGAGCAACGAAACCAGAAATGAGAATGTCTGCAAAAAAGTGTACTAAATTTTAATTGAACTGAAAATCATAATAATGCACTTTGATCAAAGTAGAAATTGTTCACCCACTGAAGTTGTGTTTAGAAATAATTTAACATGACTGTGTTGCACTCAGAAGCTTTTCGTATAGAGTTCCCCTAAAAATTATAACCTTTTTACCTAGCAGCAAACATGGGTGTTGTGTAATATACATTTTAGGACGGGGGGCGGCGGGGGGGGGGGAGGTTGTGTAATGTTTTTCCCATTGAAGGGCAACACACTGGCACAGTGGCTGTGACTTTTTGAAATAGCCCTTGTTTGCTTTGAATATCCAAGAGTTGTCTTATGCTCCCCTGTACAGGAATTAATACTCCTGTACAATCAACGGGAGAACTCCCGTCAGTGTAACTTTAATAAGTAGGATGGATTTTTTTTTTAATCCCATTTTTATAGAACAGGTATTCTCCTGCCTCTAGGATAAAAAATATATAAAAAATACTACAGCTGAATGTAATGGTGTGTAAGCCGTTTTTTAAAATAACATTTAAAAGAAAGTTATGATGTTTTCAGATTTTATTCCTGGGAATCTTATTATGAGGTGCCATTGATTCAGACCACCGAAATCATAAAGAAGCTTTTCTCTAAAAAAGCCAATAACTTAGGAATCAGGTGTGGTTATATTGTACATAGATTATGTATGTTATCATAAATGCAGGTCATAAACTGCATTGATCATTGCATGATGAGTGGCAAAACATTTTCATAACAAATATTATTTAAAATAAAAGCAGAAAGTTATTAGATAGGGATTCTTTTCAAAGGCGTATCATTAGTATCTCTTTTGGCTTTAATTTAAATCCATCTACTCCCATCTGATAAGGAAGTTTTGTTTGTAAAAGACTCCTAGATTCCCATCTCATATATTAAGAAGATGCAAGTTTCACCAAATTCAGTGTGGCCTACGTCTAAGACAATTAGTGTAAAATTTGGCTAAAAGGTTTCCAACAGCTCTCTGCCAGATTCCTATCTTTTGGGAATCACCAATTTCATTCTCTAAAAATAATTGGATTCTCTATAACTCAGTCTGGCAAAACATGTCATGTAGAAACAGAATGTATAATTAATTAAATTGTTAGGGAAGTGCTTAGAGGCATTGACAGAATAGTTCCAGTTTACAATTGCCCTATTACAATATTATATTGTCATTCATATTTTAGATCAATTTTCTCCTAATTTTCTTTTTCATTGAAGCCAAGAATTTCCAATAACGAATTGCTTATTAAGAACCCACAGGCAAGACCTCATATTAATTTGCATTTGATCATATTCTGATCTTTGATAGATCCCGGAAAGTGAAAGAAAGTCAGATATAAAATAAATGTCCCATTACAATAGACAAGACATCTTTTGGAATTTACAGATTAAATTACACAAGTAAATCCCAAACTACCTTGCATGCAATTAATTAAAACAAAATCTGGGGGATTCAAACTTCTTTGAAAGTTGCAGTTCTTTATATGTTTTCTTGGGAATGGCCCACTGAACACAGAAAGATTTATTTTTGAATAAACTTGTACTATGGAAACATTTCTTGTTCTGTATTGTATGAAAGATCTGTTATGTATAAGTATTTTTTAAAAGGAAATAATAGTCTGCTCAGAGTCAGTTGGAAGAGCCTATAAATCCTGTAAATAAATTTAAAAAATGACAGTTACTGTCATTTACTGTTACCTTCCCCATAAACTTTCAGTGGATCAACATATTTACAGCAGAACAATAGGAGAATGTGAAATTAATTTAAAAATGTATTTTCATATTTCAAAGACTTGTCTTGATCATGATTAACTCCTGTCTTGGAAAAAAATATTAACAAATGGCTAGCGGCTGTTCACTTTAATTTTTCAAGTGGCTCATAATCAAATGTGGTGATTCAGTAGCTATTCATAGATCATTCAGTTGCAAAAACTTGTATACAATATTTACTCACAGCACTAAATCAGTACTCCTCGACAGTTGTTTCCGTAATCTCAATTATTTCATCCAGAAGGTAAATCTGGATTAGGATAATAGATTGACTCATGGTGGAATATAATTATTTATGCGAAGTATGTGTTCAGGAGTCTTTTTTTTTTTTTTTAATCAAAATAGGAACACAGATACAAAATTGCATTCTCTCATTGCCCTGGCCCTGACTTTAATAGCTGAAACTTCATCCACACAACTAATCAAGGGAAGAAATCCAGCTACTGATTAAGGACATGAAATGGATATATAAATATGGGTGAAATAAATACGACCTTTTGTAACTATAGCCAAACTGCTGATTTAAACATTGGCTCGTTTCAATTTTTCCAAACTCAATGCATTTTGGAAAGCAGGATGCATTGAGGAAATCAGCATGGTGGTAAATATTAATATGATTATGTCGTCAGAAATATTATTATGACATAAATAACAATATGCTCTTTTAACAAAAACAAATCATAATGTTCCCTACTTCCAGTTGAACCTACTTATTTTAAAACCTTTCATCCGTGAAAGGAGCAAGGAAAGGAAGACAGCGCTGTATTGCTTTCTTTAAGCATGACCGCTCTTAATTGAAACCATGTAAAATTTACCCAGATATTATACCCAAGGCAGTTTCTAAAATGCTTGGAATAATAATCTTCATGATGAATTGCTTCATCTTCACAGCTGTCCTAAAGGACAGACCTTTCTCATGTCGGGAGTCAAATCTCTTAGTATTTGTGTTGGCTGGAGGAGCGACAATCTTTGTTTCATCTCAGAGCCACATGGCTGGTAGAGCAAAATATGTCTTTCCAATATTCCTATAAGACATTTGCAGACTTACGTCTAAGATATGGAACAGTCCAGTAATGTCCCTTTCTGAGAGAGCTGATATCTGAAAAGCTCTGGAATACCAGATGACCAAGTCAGACAATTTCATCCCAAATTCGCCCAAATGATTGTTCCCATTTTCATGCTTTCTCTTCAACACTCATTGTTGATGAATGACTGCCACCAACCTTACAGTTAAATTTAAGTTCTACTCAAGCTTCTAGCCCAGAATAGAGTAAAATTGGACAAAGCAAGCACAGACTGTCAAAGTCAAAGGAGGAGGGGTGGGGAATCCCTGAACATGTCAAAAATAGGAGGAATTATGTTTTATTATTTAATTCAATAGCCCAATAGTTTAAATAAACATACAGAAATATATAAGTGTCGTAGATTTAAGTGCCCAAGTGCACATAAAGGATAGTGGGAACAAATTCTGGAGGTAATTTGTTGGTTTTTTGTGATTTTGAATTTATGAGTGGCAAAAATGGTTCTAAATTAGCCATTGAAAAGTTCTTTGAAATCTCTGAACGAGCCAATGTTTAGATCATTGAAAGTTGGTTAATCAAGAAAATGAACAAATTGACTGCTCTTGATTGAAGGAGAAATGTGCACATTACTATTATTAGCTAAGAGGTTACCATTTCAGATTATTCTCAAAATATATGCAAGAGAGAGATTACCACAAACTTTTTTCCTTGAAATCAATCTCTACAAGTCTTGAATTAAGTTACTGTAAGCAATTTACTTTTTAAAAATTAGTTACAAACCACTTTGAGATGGTCTTGAGGATGAAAAACCAGGGTAGGAAATTTATAAATGTCCAATGAATTATTCATAATGATATGCATGTTTACCTAAAACAATGTTCTATTCATTTTGAAGACGCTTGTCTTTATAAGTGTACAAGAAAGAGTGATAGTGGAATGACCTTACAGTAAGAGATTTCACATAATAAATTTCTCCCTCTGCCCCATTTGTAGAGTATTCTAGCTTTTCAAACAAATTAGTAGCACATTGTAATGTATAAACTGCACAGTTATGGCTAGCAGGAATTCGTTGCTCTATGAAATGCATTTTTAGAAAGCCAGGTGTTATGACAATCAACTTAAAATGTGGTTGATTGTGTAAGCTTTGCATGAGTTTTCTTGAGCCACATGATAGATAATCCTTGATCCAATCCAAAAGTTCTTTTTTGCAGGGGGGTGGGGGGAAGGGTATGGTTTTTTACCTAGAACAACATAGTGAAGTTACAGCTGCTGCGACAAGTTCCTTCAAAACAGTGGAATGCTCCTGTATGGATGGAATTTATGAGATCTGAAGATCAGTAGCGATTCCCAGATTTGCACTGATGGCTTCATTAGAACATCCTTCTAAAGAACATAGTGATGGTACTAACTAAATTCATCTCCAGGTTAAGTTTCAGTCTCTGAATATTACACTTGGAACCATATTGACTCGAATTGTTGTCAGCTTGTTAAAAGCCAACTGCTTTGACATCATGCTTTCATAATTTCAATCCCCTTTTGATGCTGATTCTGCGAAACATACTTGTCATGGATATATGCAAAATCTTTAAATAAAGAAGTGACACATCACTGAAAGGACAAGGCATTTTGGAGTTGTACTAGAGAATACAGATGCAGTTAATTATTTAAATGTCCAAGTATACTTTTTTAACTTTTAAAACCAGACATCAATGGGCTTAGATAAATCAATTTGGCCAGGAACAGCCCAAGACATTTCTCTAATTGAGACAATATTCTCTCTGTATAAACTGACCTGATAACAGGACAGCAACTCCCACTATTCTTGAGGTTAGCAGACTAGTTTGTGGACCACTCACAAACTTAGTGCAGTTCTCCAACACCTTACAACAGTGTTGTCCAAACCTGGCCACTTTAAGGTGAGTGGACTTCAACTCCCAGAATTCATGCTGGCTGGGGAATTCTGGGAGTTGAAGTCCACTCATCTTAAAGTGGCCAAGTTTGGACAACACTGCCTTACAATGAACTCACCAATCTGTCTGGTGTCCACTTGTACACACAGATGCTGCATTGTGGTGTCATTGTTACTAGCGTGTGCAACTGTTACAACAAAAACCCTCTACTGTGGATATGTTAGCAGAACTGAGAATGTCCCTTTGTTCTGCATAATCCAAAATCAACCATGCTGGACCTCAACCCATAGCAGCCCTGGCTTGCAATTGCCAATAGCAAGGGATGTTGGGAGATGTAGTTCACCCATTAAGAACCCATGATATAAATAAAGGACTAATTACCTCAGAACTGTAAGAAACTACAGATTCTATATGAGGAGTACAGAACCAGAAGTTTCTCAAAGCTACCTGTGGTCCCTGAAAGCATTGGAAGTGCCCCCCAAAGCTGCCCCCCAAATTGCCACACAACTGAGAATTTGAATAACTTGCAAGAATTTAATAAATGCATGGGAAGTAGTTATACTTCCTGTATTTTATTTATTGCCATTTTAATTACATGTCACTTAAACCATATAGAATTAAATTTCTTCCTGGCCATGCCTGCTTGTTGGCATGTTGGCTCTAAGATTATCTTAGGCCCTAAGAAAAATTGCACACTCCAGATCTAAAAATAAGATCAGCATTTTAATGCTATCTGTCCTATCAGCTACAAATTGCCATGTGATCTTGGATCTGAATATGAGGATGCATGAAATCACTGCATTTGGCAAGTCACCTGCAATCCTTGTTCCTGTGCAGGGAGAGCAAAATCCTTAGGTGACTGGAATCTCATATAAATTCATTAGGCATCATTTCCTATTAAACATGCAACAATCGGGAGTCACTTTGTCAAATGGAGTCTCATAATAAGAAGGGTCATTGTATTTTTTGTTAAGGCTATGCAAATACTGTAGTCAAGCTGGAGATTCCCCTTGAAGGCGATTCCACTGAATGGGGTTTTGCACTCGAAATGACCATTTGATTCCAGCTGGAGATCCAAACTAATCTGATTCTGACAGTATAATGCACACCACACACACACATGTGCATTTTTAGTGTTCTGTTGCCTCAAATCCATTTCCTGATTTCAAATGGCTCAGTTTGAAGAGAAGCAGAAGCACAACTGAATCAACAATTCAAACTGGGTTAGCAATCTGTTGAATGCTTGGAGGCCACCACATTCATATTTTAATGGATCGCTCTGTCACAGCTTGCAAGTTTTAAAGGACACTTTGGAATAGTCTTGGTGTGGTTAAAACTACTTTTATGTGCAAATCTGGATCTCTTCGGTCCCTTGGGAAAATAAGATCTGTCCGTCTAAATGTTATAGTTCAATTTATGTCTGTATAACCTACTTGCATTTTGTTTGTTTAAAGCAAAGTGACTTACAGTCATAGGTATCAAAATACATTAGATTTAAGGGCATAATTATAGGGATATGTATAAGACACATTGAGTTTTCCAAGTTTTTGTCACAGTCTATGAAAAATTCTAATAGCTGTGGAATGGAAGTGAGAACAATTATTGCTTTATGGGGGTTAAGAAGGAGAGGTCTGCCTAAAATCTCTAGCAGAAGTTAGGTCTGGAACCAGGAAATCAATTTCTGAGCCCCATTTTATTTAGTATAGTATAGGGTGGTTTATGGACTGTGAAGAAGCAGGATAGAAAGAGTATTGACGTTCTTGAACTTTGATGTTGGAGAAGACTCCTGAGAATACCATGGAGAGTCAAGAAAACAAACGAATGGATCATAGAACAAATTCATTCAGAGTTCTCACTCGAGACACAAATGGCCAGGCTCAAATGATCATATTTTTGAAACATTTTCAAAAGACCCAGATTCTTTAATAAATCCATAATGTGGAAAATGTGGAAGGAAAGGGAAAAAGGAGGTGATCAACACCAAGAGGGAAGGACTCAATTACAGTGGTGATGGGTGCACCATTGGAGGATCTGAGAGATGAGGCTGGGAACAGATCAACCTGGAGAAAATCTGTCTATGTGGTCTCTGAGAGTCAACACCGGCCTGATGGCACATTATCAACCAATGTTGCATCGCATAGGGTGATGTAATATAGTACTACAGTATGTGCTGTTCAGGCCTTTATGGGGCTCTTTGCTTCATTGCTTATGTGTGAGAAGTCCCACTTTGAAGCACCTTTGCAAAGTAGTGGTGCTCTACTTGCATAGCTTTCCCACTTTGCACGCTTGACAACAGGAGCTTCTGTGTATGCACAAACGCTGCTGTCTCTATGGCAAATCTGTTGATTGAAGTTCATGGGGCACTCCCATAATACCTGTCAGCCATTCCTGAAACTGAAGGTGTCTGTTACAGGAATTGTGCTACAGTTCAGAAGACAGCTGTGCGATGCTATCAAAAAAAAAAAAAAAAAAAGCAACAGCTTGAAGGGGTTGCTGACAGGTGCTATAAAACTACCCTGCACTTGCTGAAGTTTCTTTTCCTGCACATTTCCTGCACAAATTGAATCACTATATAGACTGGTCAGATGAAGCGCCACCGCAATTAATCTTAGGTGCATTTGTCCCTGAAATACAAGTAGTCCTCATTTAGTGACCACAATTGGGACCAGCAACTTGGACATTAAGCAAAGCAATTGCTAAGTGAAACTTAGCATAAGCAATTGTGCTTATGATCTTACTTCAGGTTTCCTTTGCTTTACAGACCTGAGAAGGTAGTAAATGCAAGGATCAGTCGCAAAGTTACTTTTTCATCACTGTTGTAATTGTGAAAGGTCACTAAATGAGGCAGTCACTAAACAAAGACTACTTGTAAGCATTCAAAGTGCCATTCTTCCTTTAACCAGAGCACAGGTGGGCAATATATGAGTCCCTATATGAGCTATTGTAAGGAAGCTACAGAGATGACCTTAGCAAAACTATTCAGAAACCATTACGAAAACAGAATATGTAGATGTTTGCCTTGAGCCCAGGGAGAAGTATTAGGAGGAGACTGGCTCCTCCCTGACTTCCTGTGGTATAAGAGGGAGGGAAGGAACAGCACAATCAGACATCCAAGATTCTCCTACTATAGCCTATCTCAGTAAAGTAGAATTCTAGTTTTCTTGTGGAGTCTGTTCCCTGGTATGGACAACCTTGAAGGGTTCACAGCTATTTTAATGCTCTTTGTCCTTCTAAATTCTAGCAGCAGTTTGTGATTTAGGTACTGTTAACAATGGTGATGGTGATGGTGATGATGTTATATTCATCAAGGAATAACACAGTACAAAAATCAAGCAAACAAATAATCACATCTTTGACGGGAATTCTTTGGGAATTCAGATTCCAGCCAGGAACCTAGGAATTACCTAAGTAGCCTTGTAAGATTAATAAGTGCCCAAAAAGGTTTTTGGGATTTTTAAAATATTTATTTATTTATTTGTAAATGCACAATTAATGCAGCTGAAATATATCATTTGTATAAAAATGTGCTTCATCTGTTTCTTATTCCATCTGATGCACCACTAACTATAGGGAGATCTTTTCCATAAGCCATCCCTACCATTAATTTTAACTCTACTTTGGGAAAAGACCTCTAGAGAATTTGCATTTTAATCTGTAAACATTTATTCTGCTGTCCTGCCCACTTCAGCATCCCTGGTTGTATACTTTTAGCTATAATTACTATGGCTGTTAGAGAGTCAAGAATGTCCATCTCCATATCTGAAGCTGTAGGTGCACCAATGTCATTTCCACCCATCCAATTTCCTACACAACAGAACGCCTGCACTTCACACGAAGCCAAGGAATTTCAGCTCTTCTGATCTGGGTTGGGAATAAACAGCCTATTTAAAAGATTTCTGATGACCAGGCCATCCAAGGATGCAATGTTTTAACTTTCCACGGGCAGAACCACACGGCCTTTGGAAAAAGCAGAACCCTTTCAGAAGTTATTAAGTTGTATCCCAAAAATGTGAAGGGTCTGTCTGAGCTTTGTAGCCAACTTTATCAACTCTGGAAGAAGCAGCAGATTTATGGCATATTATAAAACAATCCAGTTGTTATATGGGTGACCCCAGAAGCCCACGATGGCATTTTTTGGTGGAGAAGGTCAACAAAAGTCCCAGCGTGGAATTGTTTTAAATTTGATCTGGGACACACTTCCAAATCCGCATGGAAACTGTTTCTGCTGAGACCCACTTTCCCCTTTTAATTGAACGGATACTATTACGGCATTCCTGAGAGATAGTGCAGAGCTGTGGGAAAGGGAACACGTCATGAGCACAGTGCGCGCAGATCCTTTTTCAACCTAAACCTTATTATCGGCCATGTAACAGCTGTATTAATTCACTTAAATAAAACAAACACAGCATTGTAGGTAATACCGTTTATCAATCTCATTTACACCTAGCTGGAGGGAGCTTGCATTCTGGCAGTGATATACGCAACTGGAATGAGATGCAATTCCTTGCTGTCCTTATTTGCAGAAATCTCTCCATCTAGAAGGATTATAAGGTTGGCTGAGGCAACACACTCTGAACGCGCATAAATATTCTAACGTTCCTTTTGGCTGAGTGCAATGTCATTTCTGGTTTGCCACAGACCACCACAATCTGCACAATGGAACATGAAATGCAGCCAGAAATAATTACCAGATTCTCGGTAACAACTATAATGATGAACATAAAATAGGCCAGCCCAAAGTAATGACTGTTATGCAATTGTCATGACTCTTTACCACACAGAACTGGGGCAGCCGTAGAAAAGGTACGGGTGCATGACATAGGGCTCTCCAGATGTTGCTGAAGAATTCTCAGCATCCCAGCCTCCAGGACTGATAGCGAAGGCTGGCCTACTTCTTCAACATCTGGCAGGTTGTATTTTGTTCTCCTTGTGAATGCCAACGCATCCTTGGGTAACCTTTGGTAGCAGCTCTTGAGAAGAATTGCTAACTCAAACGAAGGTCAGACAAGATCATCTGTCTTGCCTGAGGATCTTTATGATAAGAACGGAGTGCAGAGTTTTCCTTGTTAACTGAGTTTTGCAGCGTTGTTTATTTCTTAAATGAGCTGCTCTGGAATCTGGTCTGGTTGAAAGGTAGCCTAGAAGAAAGAAATAGAAATAAAATATATAGTTGACCAAAAAAAAAAAAGAGGTGGAAAAGAGGTCTAATTATGGTGGGTGAGTCCCAGTTTGTGAAGCAGGCTGTTGTAGGCAGAGCTTCTTGCAAGAGCCAAACATCTCGCTATTACAATTATGCTACCCAATTTTTCACACCCTGTCTTGCAGTAAATGCCACAAACAGCTTCAGTCGCCTATTCTTTCTGTCCCATTTTTCAGTCTTGCTCTGAGTTTTCTGAGCTAAATTTAGCCCTTAATAATGACACACAAAACAGATTTTTGCAAGGTCCCTAAATAGATGCTAATCCAGAGCTGCTTGAATGGACGTATTATTCCATTTTTCTCCTTTCCCTCCTAGCAATTCTTCTGACCTTCCTCCTCCCTCTTTATCAGATTTTTCTCATCTTTTTTTTTCTCTTCTACGTTTTTTTGACATTAATCCACTGGTGCACAATGCCTGCCTTATTTCCCAATCTTCACAAAGTCAAGGAATTTATCCACTATGAGGATTACAGGATTTCTTACAAAAGAACTGAGAAGAATCAGTGCATTACCATTGTGGTTTAGGATGATTAAGCATTGTATTGTGGGGGCGGGGGGAGAGGTGAATAACAGTTGCTTCACCTGCCTTGTGAAAAATCAAGCATAAATGCTGAGTGATGAGGACTCCCCAACCATTAAAATCACTAAAAGGATCGCAGTGAAAATAAATGGCATGAATGAGTTGATTCATAATGCTGTCAAAAGGCGCTGATAGCTTGGTGCTGCTGTAAGATCACGTAGCGTGCCGTGTTTTAAACAATCATTAGATCCTAAATACACTTACAGCCAGCATGTGAAAAGAGAATAAAAACAACAAGGGAATGTCAATGCATTTGGAAAAAAAATATATAGTACGGGCACATGTCTCTGGTTATTTGTCTCGGGGGGTGGAATACTAACTTTCTTAAAATAGCTCTAATGTATGTCCTATGCAGAATCATGTGATTCCTCCGTTCCAGTTTGCTGTGAGAAGCTGGGCTCACATGCTGCGGTAAACCATAACTTTTTCCTTTGGTTCTGCTGAACATGAATCCAGTAACAGAGGTTTTTAAATCATGGCAAACCATTCAATGCTGGTTTATCTGATAAACCACAGTTGAACAAAGCCATAACACAGCGCAGCGTACGAACCTAGGTGATGCATAGAGGATTATAGCCTGCATGGTACAGACCTTAGCATTCTGTATCCTGACATTTGTTTTGCCAGACCGACCTAAATATTAAGTTCGAAATCACTGAAATTTCACCAGTCCTAGGGAAGCACTTTGATGTGATGTGATGGAGGTTTCTTTTGGACCTCAAACTTCCTGCGCGGGAAGCAAGCACAAGAGTGCATTCTTGACTTATCCAGAGAAATAGGGCATTTCATCTTCCCAAATGTGGATTTCATAGGGGTTCGTGATGGGATTTTTTTAGGTTGAAGTTTTCCTGCATTTTTTAAAGAGTAGTTCTGAGTGGTGTTCTGTTAATCATAGCAGTTGCAGGACCTGGCTGATCATGATGATCTTGACAAGCTAAACAGGTTTGGATCTGGTTAGTATTTGGATGGGAGACTACCAGGAAAATGGTTTAAGCTACACTGGAATGTACAGAGCAAAAAACCCCCCAAAAACAAAGCCAGTTCAGCATAGTTGTGCTATGTGCTACGGGGCATAGCCCCTAGTTATCTAATGGACTACTTGTCCTCCACAGTTTCTGCCAGCCTGTACGATTGGGCAGAGTTGACATGCTTCAGGTGCCTTCTATTTTATGTCACATGTACACTGATAAAGGGTGAGGCTTAGATTGCATGGTTGTGGTTAACATCTTAAACATGTTGACTCCCGGGACATCCAGATAGATGAGTTTCCCTTCTCTATCACACCGCCTTCCTTCTGGAATGCTATCTCTCCTGGATTTTTCTGTCCCACCCTGGCCGTATGTCAAAGAGCCTTGAAAATTTGGGTTGAAGTGGTGGCAAGTTCTATCTTTTTTATTCCTTAGAAAAGTTTCTTGTTCTGGATGTTTGGTGGTGGTGGTGGTGGGGGGTTTGCATTTTAATATTGATTTCGTTATATGCTGCCCAGAGTCACTATAGATGTGGGCAGACTTATCCGTTTAATTAAATAAATACATGCGTGCATGAGACATCGAGGAGGTCACTGGGACTTGAATTCAGCTGAAAGCAAACTTAATATACAGCTCAAGATAACAGGCATCTTTATAAAGGGGGCAGGGGTGGGAGGTATATGGTTGACAGTTGTATCAGAGCACCCTGGCTTCTAAATATTGTATCAACCAGTATTAAAATAGAAACATGGTGGTGATCAGCTTGATTTATGTGTCTGGAAAGCTACCGTGCAATTGGCCAAACAGTTACACGCTGACCTAGGTCCAGCATGCATTCCGCCTTCAATCGGGTATTGAAACCCTATGAAAATGACAGGCAAATTCCCAATGATTAATAGGAGAGGTGGTGGCCTTTCTCTTGCCTTTGTTAAGTGTTTGTCATTTAAGCCTCCCACATTTTTTCAAGTCAGACATATCTGACATCCATTTTGGGAATGGCATGTTTTTAATAGGAAACCTTATACAGGCAAGGCTAATTGTTTGTCTCATCCAGAAATGTGTAACCTAGGTCTCTGAGGCCATCTTCACCCCAACTGTTTTTTGCAGCCCCAGGGTCACCTTTGACCATGCTACAACAGTAATACCTCAGCAGAAACCTGGCAGGGGAGTTTCCTTCTCCCTCCTTTCTGAATTGGAACAAAGCTATTGTGTTTGATCTATTCCATGGCTTACACATTTAAAGAAACAAAGGAAGAAACTGGATCCCCCCGCCCCCCCGAAAAATAAGGGAAAAATAAAAGAGAAAACCCTGTATCAGGGTTTCTCAACCTGGGTGGCTTGAAGTCCACACATCTTCAAGCCACCCAGGTTGAGAAACCCTGCCCTATATGCATGATCCAGTTTGAACTGCAAATCTTATAATTCCTATCAGCTGGGCCATGAGATAAATGCAAGACTCAATTTTCAGTACCTAAAAGGTGGAGGGCCTGTTCTCATGCAGTATGGCTGCTAGCCCCAAACCACTGTTCTACATTGAAGAGAAAGTTGCAACCACACAGGAAGGTTGTGGTTTGGGAGATTGGCTTGGAATTCCAGGGATGGACCTTTTAAATGGCCAATATTGTAGATGGCCTGTCCTGTCACTGCTGCAGCATGGCTCCCCAGCCAGGGTTAAGTGCCCCATGAAGCATGTTTCATTGATAATATAAAAATCAGGCCACAATGATGATCACAATGAAGGATTATGGACAAGTTGCACCAGAGGTCTCCTGGTTCAGATTGGCTATCACAAATGAATGACCGAGGATGAAGCATTCTTTGGGAGTGCTTGACCCACTTGCTAATGAAGACTGGTGCATTCAGTGGAACATAGTAAAACATCTAATAAAAAAATGGATCACTTATTAGTGGTACCTTATCTGATCCTGAAAACAGGCTCCCACAATGTGTCTGTGTGCAGGCTTATGTGCATGCATGAGAATGGTGGCTAGCTATTTACCTACAGTCCCATCCTGTTAACCAAAGAGCACTTGCTCTCACTTATTCCAGAAAGCAGACACAGGAGGCTGTATTAAACAGACTGATTAGAAGGAAAGAAAGATTCCAGTTCTGTGCCATTTTAAAGATGGTAATATTATAATCTATGCCCAAAATCCTTGAGGGAGCACCTTCTCCCAAAGGTGTCTTCTACTTCCAGAGCAAACTCCCAGGGGATGGAACCCACTGAACTGAGATTTGCAGCTCTGATGGCTGAAATACTTCTCTATTCGGAAAGGCCTATTATTTTCTTCCCTATTTTTTTTTAAAGATGCATCTGTTATATTGGAAGACAATTAATGCATCCTATATTATTAAAATTCATTTGTAGCCTGGGCATGCATGACTGTTGGTAATTATGCTCAAGATAGCATAGATTAGATTTCTATCTCCAGGGAACCTATGTGGGTAAAATGGACTTTCACCTACTAAACCACTTTCAGTTTTTATAAATCATTACAAAAAGGGTTATGTTCTGTGGAGTCCTTGATATCAGCTACACATATTTGCCTCTAGGGCAGTGTTGTCCAAACTTGGCCATTTTAAGACGAGTGGACTTCAACTCCCAGAATTCCCCAGCCAGCATGGCTGGCTGGGGAATTCTGGGAGTTGAAGTCCACTCATCTTAAAGTGGCCAAGTTTGGACAACACTGCTCTAGGGTTATATTCCCTTTGGATGCATTCACAGTCCTGATGAAACTTTTAAACATCATTCTCTCTGTGATGTGGAAGTAGGGCTGATTTTGTAGGAGTGATTCTGTGTTACCCTACTTTTATTCTGATCTGCATCATCCCCAGAGATTCATGTGAAAGAAGTGTCTGTGTGAATACGAAATTCCTGCATGTAAGAGATTTCATCAGACAAAACAGATGCGATCTCAATAGCCTGTTTGAACTGTGAGAGGGTAGACAGAGATTTTTTAAAAAAAAATTGAGAGAGAAATTCTTTGTCATGGTTCTTTGTAGGAGGAAAGCTGTGTTAGTCTATGGTAGCAAAAAATCAGGAGTCTAGTGGCACCTTTTCCAACTAACTAATTTTATTAAATAGTGTAAGCTTTTCTGAGCTGCAATTGCAACATACATAAAAAGGGATGGAACTCGGCTTGCACCATCATGGCCACCATCTTGACTTTTTTGATCATACCCTGTGAATACCCCTGTCTTAACTTCGAACCCTGAGTAGCTTTTCAAGCTCAGCCAAGGTCAGTGAGGTGTTGCTATCTCATGGGACCTGCCAACATTACTTTAGCCCTGAAGTTGATCATGGAGGATTGATAAAAGGAAGGACTTCCTTATTTAATCTATAGTTAAACTGTAGAATTTTATCATCCTTTAGTCACATGCCTTGTTGGGGGAATAAGCACCGTTTTATTTCAGAATAGAATTGTGTAGGATGCTGTATCAAGCCAACTTTAAGAGTGCATTTGTTTGCAATGTCACAAATGCTCGCCGTTCTTCATTTGGGAACTCTTTTGGCTGTCGGCCACTCAGCTTCTGCCCCAGATGCAACTTTAAGCCAAAGAACCAGGAGAGAAAGAAGAAAATGGAGTTTGGTTTAGGAGAAATAAGAATTCCTAAATGGAATGCTCATAATATGTAAGCCATCTATAAGTTTATTGGTCCCAGTCTGTGACTTCCAGTATCTTCACTTGGTAAAGAAGAAAAATATAGTTGTGAGTTAACCTACAAATCTTTCAATCATCCACAAATTGGAAGTTTTGCTATTATTGGTGTGGATTTAGGTTGGGTCTGCAAATCTCAAATGGTTAGAGAGCATACTCATATACAAATTGAAGAGACAGCCAGCATGATGTAGCAGTTAAGATGTTGGAGTAGGGCTGGATTCAGATCTCATTTGACCATGGACCTCAGTCAGTCAGAAAAGAGCACTGAGGCTAGATTAAGCCAAGGGCCCATCTAGTTTAGCATCCCGTATCAGACAGTGAGCAACCAAATGCATTTGGTTCGGAGTATTACCCATTTCCACTGTTCCTCTCCAACAAATAGAAAGTAAACTCTGCAGACAATTATTCAGGAAATAGCAGGACTCAAGGCTCACCCCCATTAATAGCCTGATCCTTCATGAATTGGTCCAGTTCTCCTTTAAAACTAACTATATTGATAACCTCCTCTACAACTGGTAGCAGCAAACTCTACAGTTTAACTATAGATTAAGTAAGGCCTTCCTTTTATCAATCTATTCAGCAGTGATCATTGTGACAATACAAGGAAGATGTTTTGTTATATGCATGTCTTAGCAATTGCCTGTGCAGCTTTAAAGTAGTGTCATTGTTTGGCTTCCAGGCAACTGGGCAACAGTTAGCTGTTCCCCATGACTTCATTAATATAATTCACAACTCGAAACCAAAAACAACAGAGAACTTTCTTGTAAATGTCCCAGCACAGGAGATATTTACGCCATTTCATTCACTCTTGCTTTTTACTTGCCAGAGAAGTTATACCATGTCATCACTGTCTATTTCCTATGTAAGGAGAAACAAATTTAGAGGCAGTTCACTAAGCAGAGAATGTAAGTCATCCTGATCCACAAATCAGTTAAGCTCAGTTGTTTGCACTGGAACCAATTTAGTTACAGTTAAGTCCCCAGGCTTGCATTTAAGATACTCTTTGCCTTAACTTTAACTGCCTTAAACTGAGCTCTGCCATCACACTCGTTTATTATCATACTATCATTTCTCTCACTTGATTTATTTTTCTTTCTTTTTTTTTTCCTCAACAGATATTTGAATGATTATTTTCTAAAAGGGGCCCAGGACAAAATGTTGCAACATGGAGGGGTTTTGTTCACCATTCAACTCATTCAGCCATGCTCTTCTGTTTGATACTCCATTCCATCTCTGCTTTACCTACCATCTCCCTTTCTCCCCCTTCCCACAGGCATACTTTGAACTCACATTCCTTGTCCTTTGAGAACATTCAGTCCACATGATGCTATTTTTTTTAAAGCAGAAATCAGATATTTTGCCCCCCAAATGAAAGTTAGTACATGTAGAAGATGGTGGAGATAGCCTTGAAGAAAGTATTCAATGGCTGTTAGGTAAACACCAGCTTTGCCTTGGAAAGGAAGAGAGGGTAAGAAAGCAACTCAAGATAGCCCCATCTTGATTCTGTAGGATATAAGAAAGGGGAGAGAGAATCTCTCTCAGGCTTTCAAGATTCTGTTTTTAGACCCTGCAACAAGAAAGTAGAGTTTCAGTAGTCCTTTTGAAGACTGTTTGGTGTACCTGACAGACTTTCACAGACCTTCTTGCTCCTCCCTGCCTGTTGCTTCCCTCTTGTGCATGTAGAGTGATCATTTGACTATGTGAAGAATTGAAACCTGCCTCTATGATGGGCATTTGTTCCATTTATATATTTCCTACTGGCTCTTGAAGTAGGCCAGAGGCAGTGAGGAAGACTTACTAGAACATTTAGGGCACTTTAAATCCACTCTTGCGCTTCTTGCCAATGAAAGGTTCACTTTGAATTTGAATTTGGATTGTGTAACACAGATCAACGAGAGCATTAATGAGACTACTTTTCAATCACAGTATGTATAGAACTTGAAGAGGTCACCGGCTGAGGAGTTATATTTTTATGTGTGGAGTATAAAAAGACATCTGTTCTAAGATCATAGTTGTTACAATCTATATCTAAGACCACAGATGGGATTATTATATTTCAGAAAAGAAGTGGGTTGCAGTTAAAAAAAAAAAAAAAAGCCACCAGAAGTCACAATGGGAAGGCAATGATGTTCTGATGTAACCAGAAAGGATTAGGGTTAGGTGGAATTTTTGACCTATTTTTTCCTTTTTGGAGATGAATATTTTTCAATATGTTAGAGCTTTGCAGAGTGATTTCCATGCACAATTACTTCCACACACTGTCCCACCATTGTTTGGCAATTCATTACCAAATTTTGGTAGCCTAATCTTAGAGACAGAACTTCTTCAGGGCCATCAGAAAAGGGACTGAGGGTCACAGATTGCCCACCAATGCCTGGAACAATTGCTTTCCTCAAGTGGGAATATGCAATGACATTGCTAGTCACAGTTCACTAAACAGCAATGAAAGGAGCAGTTCGGGGGCGGTGGGGGGGCGGTGGGGGTGGGGGAGAGGAAGTACTGTGCCAGCTAAGGCTACCTGATCTGGGCTGCAAAACCCCAGAATGCCCACATGGACAAAATTCAAGATCCTTGCATCTTAATGTGAATGGGTAATATGTATTTGACGGAACTGCAATTTCTCTATGAGTATTTCTGTATCTTCTTCCAACCACAAAAGGATTTAAACAGCTGCCCCTGTGGCTGAATTATACAATACTGTCCATCTGTTGAGGACATTGCACTATTTTAGAAGATCAATATATCAAAAACGGTCAAGCCCACATACGCTCATTCCCAAACCATTTGGCCTGAGGTATAAAATTTAAATAGCCACCACACACTGCGATATAATTTGGGGCCAGAACGTTCTCACTTAAATCATCAGGACTAGGAAAACATGCTGATAATTTGGGTATCATGACCCATGTATGTGTCCTCCTATTCTGTTATTGATAAAGGTGCCCATTTCTTCATGGTGCAGCCAGTTCAGAGGACACCATGAAGCAATCTTATAATTCAAGGGTTATTTAAAAAGAAGAAGAAGTGTGTCAACTAAAATATGTGAGTTGTTGAATCCAAACTTAGGAGTTTGAGAATGTGCGTTGACAGGTAAAATGAGATTGTGAGTTTTCACTGGTTTAAGCAATAGATTAAGCAGTTAAGGCTTTAGTCAGTTGATGGGTGGAGGATTTCTTTGAATTGACAAATATGATATATGGCGTACTTATTTGTTTGTGGAGAAGATTTCCTTCCAACCTACTTCCATAATGGGGACACAAAAGATGCACTGAAAAAGTTCCTTCCTTCTTTAGAAAGAGGGGTTAGGCATCAATGTCTGACACAATGGAGCATTTTGTGGGTCCATACAACCACTTCACACCTCACTTGCTCCTCCAATTGCTCTTTGACACCATTCAACCTCTAACTGGTAATTTTTGTTTGATAAATTAACATCTCATAGGCTTATATTTTCTTTGGTTCTTTGCTACATTTATAGCCCAATTTGCATCTAGAAAATGCCACGATTCTGACATTTTAATCTCACTACAATCCTGGGAGGTAGGTTAGGCTGAGAAGTAGTGACTAGCTCCAGAACTATATGATTGGGCGGAAATATGAAACTGGGTCTTAGTCCAACACTCTATCTGTTAATAGAATTTTAGAGATTTCAAAGATGCCAATATATTTACAGTAATAAGTTATCTCTGTTAGTCTATTAAAAGCTGATAATAAATCAACTAACATTACTTGGACCTATCATAATCCCTGTTGGAAATGAAACGGTGGGATAAATAAAAAAGCAAGCACCAGCCAAGGGGGACACTTTCCTCTATTCCTGGCTTACCCATTACATCTCGGGGTCTTTTCAATTTTTCTTTTTTAGGAATCTCTTGGAAAAGAGAGCAGCCAACATTCTTAATTTGTCTCTGCCATTTCTCTGCTTGTTATCCACCCAGGAGAGCTTATCTGTCAGAGCTAATTGATGAAAAACAAAGGTTCAGCCGGCAGACAGAAAACTCTATCATGTGTCATGATGTATCCTTCTAAATGGCATTGTTTGCACAGCTGTTCTCTAGAGCTGGCTACATGGTTTATTTTTGGCCTATTTAGGAGGGGGAAAGGCAAGGGTGTTCTTTTGATTGTGACATGAATGATACCAAAGAATTAAAATAACAGTACAGGTAGTCCCTGGGTTAAGAACGGCTGG
Organism: Python bivittatus; assembly: GCF_059951505.1. NCBI lineage: Eukaryota > Metazoa > Chordata > Lepidosauria > Squamata > Pythonidae > Python > Python bivittatus. The sequence continues at coordinate 8,271,431 of NW_028277052.1, read as the reverse complement.
GTTACAGACAACCCAAAGTTAAGAACAGAGCCTATTGTAGCAAAATTCGACTTAAATACACAATGGTTGAAGTTCATTACCCAACACTACTTATGCAGTGTTATACTGTACAATAATACTGTTCCACCTTACATACAAATTCAACTTAAGGACAGACCTTGGGAATGGAACTCGTTCGTAAAGTGGGGACTACTTGTATTCAAGAGATCTAAGGAAGCTTCCTGCAGAAGTCTTCTTGCAATGAATGCAAGATGTGTGGAGAGATTTGGGACAATTCGAATAATGGGAGAACTGAACTGAAATGTGAGTCCATGGTTAGTAGATGTCAATGTACATCTGCCAGAGGAACATTTTACTTGTATCATTTAAAGAAAGAAAACGGGAACTACATTTTAAAAAAAAAATGCCATGCAGTATATGCATATTTGAGACAATAGATTTTAGCAGAGTAAAAGAAAAATTTACTTGTTCCACTGTTGGAATCAAATTGAAAAACTTTTTCAGAACTAAAGCACTAGTAGGTTGTTGGCATGTTTAGATAATCAATCAATCAATTAGAGCAACACAGATAGTTATCACAACATTGTAAGCCTTCTTTAGATTTTTCAAAAAGAGCATGTAATTGGACAACCAAATTGTGTGTTCTGCAGGTTTCCCTGCTCCATCCCACAATGTTGTTGTGGCCCACACTGGACCCAGGGTCCAATCACCCAGAAGGTCCCAAATTCAGCACCACATATCTGAAGCAAGTGATCAGAAGTGGAAATGCCAGAAACCCAAACTATGATTTCAAGCATTCATGGCTGTAAACAGGGCCCCTTTAGGTTTTTGTTTTCTGGATTTTGGCAGTTGGGGTAAGAAATAGAGCTTGCAGAATATTCTCTATATAATGAAATGTATTCCTCTTTTCACACAACCCACATCTGCTACGTGCATGACATGTCATTTACCTAAGAAATGTTATCTCTGTGAAAAATATATTTCCCAAAAGTTGGCACAACCCAGAATTAAAGCAGGTCTTATTTAGCAAATAATTAATTTCCCTCTTTCCCCTCATGTGTCATTCATCAAATTGTTTTACATGTTGGAAGCAGGAAAAGGCAGTGGCATTTACAGCAGGCGCTTTCTTGGCACCCAGCATAAGGATGGGCTTGTGAAACCCGAAGCATCTTTTGTGTAACATGTGAGTCAGCAGCCAGAATTCATGCTTGCTTATGGATATTGCAATAATTAACAAAGGAGGAAGCCAACCAGCAATTGATTTATATTTAGGTATGCCTTCATTCAAATGCCCATATGCTAAGTTAATAATGTGCCTTTTGAATACAGAGGTGGATTTGCAACCGGATCTCATGCACGTTTTAGTTCAATGGGACTAAGCATGTCTAAGTTTGCAGCCACCGCCTGAGCCCTTTGTAAGGCTGCTATTTAACCTGTCAAAATGGAATCCACTCTTCTTGATGAATCCATTTTTAATGTCACCTGGGGTGAGCCCGTGTGAGTGGGAAGTGATCAAGACCAATGAAGTAGACCTGAACCATTTCCTAGCTAGTGTGCTAGAAAACTCACCCAATAAACGCCGACAACTTGAGAGAACCCAACCATCATTTTACTTTCTAAAGCTAGCAGATTACAATGAGTAACTGGTCCTCTGCGCCTTGATGAGCCATCAGCAACAGCCCCAAGATTACATCAGTCTTAAATACAATGCTGATCAAAAATAGATTAAAACATGCACATTAGCAGAAGACCCCAAATACAGAAAGAACTGCTTTAGAATGGATAAGGATACAAGATAACAGAAAAGGAGGTACCAATATCCCTTCAAAGTATGAAGACACCACAGACACCTTCTTTGAAAGGCAACATAATGCTTGGATATGCAGGAGGTGCCAAGGCTCTAATTGTTACTCTAACACAGTGTTTCTCAACCTTGGCCGCTTTAAGCTGGGTGGACTTCAACTCCCAGAATTCCCCAGCCAGCATGGCTGGCTGGGGAATTCTAGGAGTTGAAGTCCACTCAGCTTAAAGCGGCCAAGGTTGAGAAACACTGCTCTAACAGGCTGACCCTGTATTGACTGCAGAAGGAAGAGATAGATAAAAAATCAGCATTACACATCCTTGAATCTACCACCTCTGCAAAGGGCATTCATTCTGTGAATATGTATATCATTGACAACACATTGGCACAGTTATAAAATTCCTTCCCTAAAAGAACTGTAAAAGAAATACAACCGAAGGCATATAAATCATCTTTTGGTTGTGTACAAGAACAATTACAGAGAACGATAATCAATGTAGCAGGTTGTACAAATCCGGCCAACTGTGGCTTATTCAGCAAACCAGCACTAAACAAACCCTGATTTAGCTTGAGGCTCTGCCTACATCACCCTTGAACCTGGCTGTCAGACAAGTGTGTGTTTATGGCTGATAAATGAATCTGACATCGTATGGGTGGGGGTGCTATAATACATGTTAAATTACGTTTAAAGTTTACTTTTCAGGACTGCCTTCATTAACTTCTTGCTCTTCCAAAAGTTGCAGATTGTCAAATATTTTAGAGCTAATTAATTACCTTCAGAGCATTTGCCTTGAAGATGTATATAGCAGTATTTTGAAATTGTCGTCTTACTGTGTTAATTATCTTCCCTGATTAGGGGTTGGGTTTTCTGTTTTTTTCCTCCAACCTCCAAAGACCTTAAGGCATGAGAGCTTTAAGTGCAGACTGCAGTCAGATTTGTTCATTACTATTATTATGCCCAATTAAACAGCAAAGTTGAGTTGATAGGTTGCTTTTAAAAAGTAAGAATGGGTTCTGGTAACACTTCTGTGGTAGAATTAAATCACGTGAGAAGGTTTCAAATGAATGGGAATCTGAGATTTGAAGAAGTAGGAATGGAATAGAGCTTGTATACTATATCTCCGAAATTTAAAACACACATTGAAGAACTCCCTGGTGCTCCCTTTTTCATCAGAAGTTTGGCTAATTAGACTTTGTTAATTAGTCAAATTTGAATTTAATTACAGTCATCACTGGAGCTGAATGGTCTGATTGAGGTTTTTCTTGAAGCTGACTGAAAGCCCAAAGCAGTGGTATAAAATACTTTTCCTCAAGACAGCATGATTGGATCATTTCCACACATTCAGTGAGGTTCAGTAGGTTTGGGGAACCACTCAACCATTGTCCTGTCATGTGTGAACTAAACCATCATATTAAACCAGAATATGATTGGTGGGCCATTGTATGTTTTGTGAATACCACATCTGTATTTTGTTAGCCTGGGTTTAGCATCTTGGGAGAAGAGTGCAGGGAGCCCTTGTGAAAGCATTCTGGGCCAAGGCAGGATCATTTGCTACAGCCTTTGAGAACTTGACCCCTTCTTAGATGGGATAACCTACCATTCTTATCACCCCTGGTTGGACTAAAGGGAATTGTAGGCTAGCAAATCTAAGATGACACTAAGTTACTGGCTTACCTTGCCAAATGACTCATATTATGCAGCATTACACACTATTAAGGAGGTTGTTGTAGTACTTTTTAATCATACTAAGGATCACTGCTCAAATCCACCAACTTTACACATTGGGAAGGAACTGGTCTTCAGGGCTGTTGTAACAGCTCTTCCATTCCTTTAAAAAGCTAAGAGGGTGATGATCTGTTGCTTCAAGATAGGGTTGAGAAATGCAATTATTTTACAAACTGTTTTCAACAAATGGTATCTCAGCAGTTGTACTATCTATAGTGAATCTGTGTTTTCAGCAGGTGCTGGAGACAAACTGCATACATGTGCAAATATAGACCTGCTTAGAGATTAAATATTGAGAGATCCTGGGAAAAAGATGACTTCACTAACCAGATTCACAAAAGTTGAATAAAACATCAGTTAAAAGCCCAAATAGGGGTCCAATAGGGACAGTTATTTTTCTGGTGAAAAAATTAGGACACCTGGAAGGTCAGAAGGCCACATCTGAAACATGGAGAAAGCTGCTTCCAGAACATGCATTTTAGCTCTAAACACTACAGTTTTGGCTCTACTTCAGTCAATGAAAAAATTTTAACGAAGCCAGAGGGAAGTTGCTGAGACCTAAGAAGACATCTCCTTCCCTGGAAACCACCCAAACAATGAAGACTAAGCATGCTCCATAGCCCTGTAATGTTGAGCGTCAGAGAAAAGGGAGTGGAACAGGTAAAATACAGTATCTAGTTGGCTGGAACCCGATGTTTGGATCACACGTTGTACCAAGCCACAGGACGCTTAACTCTGCATTATTGAATAAATTACAGTTGGTTTTGCTTGCAAAATACATTAAGCCATAAATTAAGGTTTATAAACCATAATGTCTGGGTTCACAAAACTCAGCAAGCCAAAATTAAATAAGCCCCATTTTGCTTAAGCATGACTTATGAACCACGTCTCTGCAAAGGCACGCTCTGTTGGAAGTTCGCATAAAAAGCCAATTTGAGATGCTATGCCTCCTTCCATTATTTCATGTGCTAAAATGAACTCTGTAAGTCAGGGCTGTAAAGTAGCAAATTCCACCCGCTTCCCTTAACAATGCGACATCAGTTCTGAATTGCAGATGAAGAAATGATGTATATTGTAACTAAGTAAATTTTAAAATGCAACCCAACCAAAGTATGTGCATAGCAAAACTTTCAGTGCTACTCCTAATCCTTAGAGCAGCTTTTAGGACAGGTACATTAATGGGAGGGATTAGATAAATTAAGTGTAAATCAGATCTCAAAGATCCTCTGATGAGAATGCAAAAACCCTATGGTTGAATTCATCAATATTCTTAACCTGGGGCTCAAATTAATCCATTTGGGAGTTAGCTCAATATACTAACTAATCAAAGAAGCTGGGTTTAAACAACATATAACAATTATACCAACATTAAACATTTTAAAAATTACAGCATTGCAGTACTAAGATATTATGTTTCCAGAAAATTAATTCAACATAATAATGACTTACCAAAGTTTGTCCAAGATTCTGAGGGTTTAGACCTTGTCTGTGTGGTATTAGTAAGTTTATTTTTTTCCATACTACCTGGGTGCTGACTCTGTGGAGCCCCAGATGTTCCATCACTGACCATGCTGGTTGGAGCCACTGGGAACTGCAGATGAATAACTTCCAGAGCCATGTATTCTCCATCCAATACTTATATGAGGTTACCTTCCCATCCCTTCCCAGAAATGCAGTGTGTGTGTGTGTGCATGCATGCAAACACAACTCTTTGATCATCTGGCCCTCATCAATGAAATCCAAGGAATTCTCATTCTCTTAGAACATCTGTAGCAGAAAGTAGGTAGCATTTCCGCAATGCTTTCGTGGGGAATGGCATACTTTTTCCAGTAGCTGCGTTATTTGTACTATGGCTTACAGGGCCAGGAAAAGAATAGAAAACATGAGTAGTTACTCTTTTGTGCTGGAGTAGCAAATGCATGAGTGGTGGACATGTATAATATGTACAGATTATATTTAATATTTACATTTCTTTCTCCCCATGGACTGGAGATTACCACTTATTCATTTCTCTTGGAAGCGTGTCTACAGAAGCAATTTGAATACACTGACTGTGGGTTGAGTTATGACTCAGAAATCCAAACCAGATTTAATCTCTCCTTTGACTTGTAACATAAGAGTGAACTGTTAGTAACAGTAAGCTATTCTCTCTCAGCACAACCTTTCAAACTGCGCTGGGATAATGCGATGAACAGGTGTTTGTTGTACAATACTCTCTCAGTCCAGCTTGCACGGCAGAGGTGAAAATCATGGATAAAAATGCAGAACATGTTTACACCACCCTTGTGCAGTAGCCATAAATCACACAGAACTGATTTGCAGCATTCGACAGTGTTCACAATGGATTTTGAATAGCAGTGTTAATTTAAAAAAAAAAAAAAAACTATTTCACACTAAATAAGGCAAAAGCACATAAAATCTGGCCATTACCTCTGGATTGGGGGAAGGATCTCTTTCCTGAATAAGAGGGGGGGGGGAGGCAGTGGCAATCAATTTCCTAGAGCTCTGAATTATGAATCTGTGCATACCTGAAGCCAGAAATGGAATTAGATGTTTGTAGCTTTCTGTTTTGTTTTGACAGTCTCCAGCTAGCCAGCGAAGAGCTCTTGCGTTGCCAGCTCATTTATTTTTTCTTCTTATTTATTTTTCTTCTTCCATCACCCCACATAGGGTTCACTCAGCAAAGATCTCATTTCTGCCTCCCAGCAGAGCTGGCGTGCTAGCATACCGCCAACCCATAAATCTTTCCTTCCCTTTACTTTTCTTCCAAAAAAGATTTAGCCAAGTGTTTTGCCTGAAAGAAAAAGATGTCCTGACGCTGCTAATGCTCAGACGAGCACAATTAATTAGTGCTTCCCAATAATTTGTTTCCCCGTCTGGTCTTTTCCCTCGTCACTTCGGCAGTGGAGAGCCAAAACAATAACAGGAGACTAAAAAGGGATTTTAAAAAATAGCTTTAATGAAAACTTTGAATTATGTTCTTGTACCTGCATGTGTTTATCTGTTGTGCAATGCGCATACAGTACATGCACTCTCACACAAATGTCAAGTTCAGTGATCTTGAGGAATGGAAGCAGACGTTCTGCCCAAGCATGAGTGACTTGAACTTAGTTTGTTGGCCCTTCAGTGCTTAATAAGGTATTTTGAACCCTTCACCTGTACCTTGTTGGTCAGCTGTCCATGAAGCCAAATAAATAAATTATTCTCTAACATTATAAAGTGTAAAATCTATGCTACAGAAAAACACATTGAGTCATTTTTGGATTAATAGATAACATTGTCTTTTCAACAACAGATGAGTCACATGTCTCTTGAATCCGATCCTTAATATTATTACTTCTCCACTTTCTCAAAATAATTATTTCTACTGTTCTGAACAAAACAGTTCTCAATGGAACTCATGCCAGTGTATGTGGTCCCACTCATATTCTTCTTCTCTAACGTGTTGTGATGTGTGTAGATGGCGTTTGGTAGACTATTATACCAGGGGGTCTACCCTTCACATCTCATCCTAGCCATGAACTCACTTAAGTGGGCTTTGGCAAATCATTATTCCTTTTGAGACGTTCAAGAAATCTACTCATGGAAGGAATCAGGGACCCTTGTTGCAAACCTTGTTCTTTCCACAACAATCTTGTCATACTGATGGAAAAGATCTGATTACTTTCAGCTCAGTGCCATACAGTGTGACTCACATGAGCTTCCTTTGCTTATGAAGAGCTTCTGATCCCATAAATATCTGTTAACAGAGTTCAAGAAAATGCAATTACACTTTTGTGCAAGGCCTCCCTATCCACTTACGGCAGTGTTTTTCAACTTTGGCAACTTTAAGATGTGTGGACTTCAACTCCCAGAATTCCCCAGCCAGCACCCTGGTTGGGGAATTCTGGGAGTTGAAGTCCACACATCTTAAAACTGCCAAGGCTGAGAAACACTGACCTAGGGAGATCTGAATGGAAGGAGTAAGACTGGAATGCACTGTCCCCATCTGCCTCTAGAAGTTTTTCCTTCCTTCCTTCCTTCCTTCCTTCCTTCCTTCCTTCCTTCCTTCCTTCCTTCCTTCCTTCCTTCCTTCCTTCCTTCCGTTGAAAGAGACAGCTAAAAGCTCCCCTGATAGGAAGACAGCATTGGCCTGCTTTATAGAATGATTGATGGGATTGCTGAGAACAGTGTAGATGAAGCACATCGATGAAAACAATGCCTTTCCAATCAATGGGATTTACTTGCAAGTCAGTATTTTGAGATTTGGGATGCCAGTGAATGAAATGGAGACGGGGAAGGAAAGTGACTTGTTAAAGGTCATACCATGAGTCAGAACTCAGAATAGAGCCTGGGTCATTTGAGTTTATGGGCAACATCTTATCTGCCCAGCTTGGTTAATTGTTTAGCTTTAAAAAACTGTTTTCCTTTTAACTTGAAAGGCAGCTTTTAGCCATAAAGTTTTTCCATTTTTCTGTTTGAGTTTAAAAACCCACTAAAGGGAAATGACTTTATATTGCTTAGGAATGTGGGTCCTTCGAACTCAGTGTTGGCAACAGCTTTCCAGATTTTCAGTCTGGAGGTTTCCCTGGAGATTCTGAGTGCTGCGTGCAGAACATGCGTTCGACTGCCGACCCCTGGTTTTCCACTAAACATGCTGGCTTTCAGGCTAGAACCAAACCAATGAATAGAAAAGTCCTTAACAATGCAATCCAAGCAGAAGTAGCTGCACTGAATAGAGTGTGAACTTCTCCTAAATAAGAAGAAATGTAGCTGAAGAAGAATCCTGTCACACATGGCTACCGATGCTGTGCTCCAGGGCCATGGCAGGGCAAGGATATGCCCTATGTACTGCTCTGCCAATGACCTCATCACTCATCATGCCACTGACAGCACATTATGCCATCTTCTTCTCGCTGCCATAGTTAAGTTGCCAGCATCTGCAGTAGTTTCTTCTCCACCCTCCACTGCCCTCCTGCGGTTTCAGTCACACTCCCCACCCTAAAGGATGAGACTCAGCAAATTCCTCCTTTCTACCAGCTGAGCTATCCAGATTTACAACCAAAGAAGAAGAATGCAATCATAAAACCATAATCCTTGAAGCCATGGGAGAAAATATCTCCAAGGTGGTACCCGAAACAGATTGATAAAACCATGACGTTGGGAGAGACTGGGGCAGGGAGACAGATGGTTCAGAGCTGAGTTCCAACATGGCAACTGGCAGCCAGTTGATTTGGGCAACCTTGCACCCCAAGTATGGGAACGTCAGCAAAATGTTCTTCTCTTTGGGAGGCCCAAAAAAAAAAAAATGCAGAAGCACTTCCTGTTTCATGAAATTGAAGGACAAAAGTTAGAAAAAATACAGATTATTTTTTGATCCAGCACAGCTTTTTACCTATGTCGGGTGTTAAATATGTCCATGCTATTTCTTATTTTGCATTTCCCAGTGAGCTGATGATGATGATTCCACCACCACCTGCCCATTTTTTAAGCTGTGCTGACTCTCCCAAACAGCAATCATTCATGCCATTCTCTTCCTGGAATCCCACCCAAATAGGACAAGAATCATTAGCCCAATGGATTTAATATGCTGAGAAGAGACATTTGTAAAAATGTTTCCCTGTAATGGTTTCAATCTCCCAGACTTCGTGTGTGTTTGTGTGTGTGTGTGTGTGTGTGTGTGTGTGAGAGAGAGAGTGAGTGGTTTCTGAGTGTCGTTGATTTATTACTTCTTAATGGCTTTTGTGGCTTCTTTGGTGCCTTGCTTGAAAAATACGGAGAAATCATGATAGGCAAAGAAGTTTTTAAGTAAACTTATGCTGTCTCTGTGATGTTGTTTGCAGAAAAATGATTTTGCTATAATGCTTTCTCCTTTAATAGCACTAAAAATAGCAAAGTTTTACTTATTTCTAAGCATTTGTGCTCGCATAAAGCATAACAAGGAAAGTGTGTCAGCACTCAGATGCACAAACACACACGTGTGAATTTATTTGGTCTGCATTTTTAAACACAGTGACTTACTTGGTTCACACTCATGGTTCTAAGTATCTGGGCCGAAACCCATCTGTCATGGGTTTTCACTCTCCTTTTGTTCAGAAAATGTACCAACATTCAGTAAAAGTATATATTCCAGAATAAAGTGCACTCCAAAATATAGAGGTGTTTCGAGTAACAAATGAATAAAATGTGACAAGTGTAAACAAAAATAATGCCCATATAATATCACGCTTTAGGAACGGGACAGAACTGAATTTTTCAGTGAACACATGCCAAACAGACCCAGACAAGGAATAAACTGATCTATCCAAACTTCTCATGGATGCATGCACACTTACACTCCTCTGAACAATTGTAGCTTTTTCTCTGGCACTGTCGGGTATATTGTGTTTATTTCATCATAGCCTCTAGTATGTTGATTTTTGAAGCTGGTTATGCTATCCAATAAATTGTAAGTTTCCTTAAAAAAATGAAGGAAATGAAATGGGGTTTATAATCTCTCAAACGAAACTCCTCTAACTTCAGTGCTACAGATGAATTTCTTGAAGCCCATAAATGCTTCTTTCCAGCTGGTAAGAAGGTGACTGCCAGCCAGGCATTGATGCTCTGCCCCTTGGACCTTACAGCGCTAATTCCCAGGGAGCTGAAGGATGAAAATCAGAGCAAGTGGCATGTCGGAGGGTAGAACAGCTGCATAGGTCTTAACTAGATCATATGCAAACTGCATGTCATCCTGTTCCAGTTTATGATTTTATGTACTTAACTGGAAACACATGGGGCCCTGTTCAGGACCAAGGGCACCGGACAGGGAGGGGGAATTCTAATACCTTAATCACCTTTATTTTTCTAATAAAACCCTCTCTTTCCAAAAAACCCCCCACTCTATTGGTGCCAGTAGGTAATTATTTAAAGCAGCAGTCCCCAACCTTTTCTATGCCCCATACCCCCTAGGAAATGTTTGATTAATGTTCGCACCCCGTATAAAAGTAATATCACATTTGAAGATGAAGAAGTCTCATTTCTAATGCGGGTGAAGAAATTGAACTTAAAAAAAGAAAAAAGCTTTTAACTCAGTGCCTAAAATTGTCGCACCCTCTGAAATTCCATCTTGCACCCCCGGGGGTATAGGCACCCCAGATTGGGAACCCCTGACTTAAGTCTTGCTGCTGCCTTTGGAACATGGTTTTTAAAACAAAAGGAGGCAAATGAAGGCACTAAAAAGAAGGGCCGGATTTCCTCTTCCCTGTCTTTGGTGGTTCCAACCTATGTGCTTACAATTAATCACATCTCCACCAAAGCAGAGCTGGAACCTTGAAGATGAAACAATCTGCCAAGCCATCCTCTCTTTGTAACACCTCTCCTTCTGATGCTTATTTCCCAGGGTCCTCTTCTCTTCGGGCTTATCCACTCATTTCTGTCATCACCAGACAGCCCTTCATTCCCACAGTGAGCACCTCTCGAGTTCTCTCACCGCTCCCACCTTCGGGAAGCACCTGTTCAGAGACCCAAGCCAACGAAACTCATGGAAGCAGTGAATCCGAGACAGAGCAGCCCACCCTCCCCTTGAAAAAGCCTCGCCGCAGCCGGACCATCTTCACAGAGTTGCAGCTTATGGGACTAGAGAAGAAATTCCAAAAGCAGAAATACCTATCCACACCAGACAGGTTGGTGAGGAGAGATGGGGAGGGGGGCAACCCAACTGGTTGGTGGTTAGGGAAGCCACTGATGCTTTGATGGGCAACTGGTGCTTTTAGAATGTCTTGGACTTCTATCAGCCTCAGCCAGCCTGAGCAATGGCAAGGGACCATGGGACGTAGAGTCTAAAGCATCTGGAGACCATTGATCTCTGCGCTAAAATGGTTCTAATAGCAAGATGTTATTGAGAATGATATGCCTGTGTCAAATTCCATGTTATGAATTCAGCACCAGTCACTTCTGCAATATTGGCATGGTAAAATTGTCTTCTGAATACTCCAGCTTTGGAGGATCTTTGAAAGTGGGTTGAACTCAAGGCTGAGTCAAACCTTGAGGTATGAGCAGGTATGGTTACATTGGACACCAATATTAGAAGAGGCCATATCAGTTTCTGTTTATGAAGTGAGACTCAGTGGCTATTAAGAAGGCAACAGAAATCCTGCATGAGCCAAGATGTGGCAAGTTGTCATTATAACATAGAACATTGATTACTACTCTATGTTAAATCATTCAAAATAATGGATGGGTGAGGACTAGATTGTGATTGTAGAAATGAAATATCCCTTAATGCCTCTACAAAATCTAAGGAAATTGGAGGAAAACAAAATGGGGGGACACAGGAGAGAACATTCTTAGGGATTTGTACCATTTCTCTCTAGAAGTAGGATTCCCTGTTGTCAGTCCTTGACTGAAGATTTTGAGTAAGTTACCGTGCAAAGTCCCACATAACCTGGAAGAGCTGGAGTTTGCAACATGAGAATTATCTCCGACATTCTTGGGGACTTGTATAATCCGCAAATCATGGGGCTGTTTGGAACAGTGGCCCACAATATCTTAAGTACTCCTAGGAACTGATTAGGATCCTTATTATATTATTATATCCTTATTATATCTTCCATATTCCTGTTGCATACATAGCTCTGTTCTCGAAGGCAAAAGGTTGGGTAGGGGGCTGATTAGTGTCCAATTTCTGTTATCTTTGATTATTGCCTCACACTGCCTAATGAGTAGGGCCACTTACTATACGTGACATGTGGACAAACAGCAGTAAACAAATAACATAGAAAGAAGAGTGTCTTTGGGGCTTTTATAATTTTAACAGTTTAAAGGGGGGAAAGTATCGTCTATATTTGCCCTTTGAAAATAAGATGTTCAGAAGTTCCAGTTTAATTTAGATTAATTTAAGCAGAACATCATATACCAATAGGAACACTGATTTACACTTGAAGGACAGAGCAAGTGACTTTACCATGCCATGGAGTGGAGAAAAGACTAACCAGGCAGATGCTTTAAAATGCAAAATACCCAGTTTTAATCTTCTAAGACCAGCCAACATTTTAGCTTCATCATATCATCATTTCAGAAAGGAAATCCCCTGCAGGTTTTAGTCTGTTTCTCTGAGCAAGAATTGAAGAGAGGGCTGTCTTTCCAGCCACAACAGAGCAGGTCCCTAGCCCTGCTCCTCTCAGCTGTTCAGGTGCTGAGTGGACCATGATGGCTTCTAAGCATGTGAAGATGACTCTGCTCTTGTCTGAGGGCTTGGACACATAATCAGATCAGATTTCAAAGCACCCTTCCCTTAGAATCAAAGGCTACATGAATAGATCATATCAGTGGAAAATACATACCAGGCTGTGAGTGTGCTTGATACATGCATGCTTGCCAGCATGGATTTATGGGCAGTGATACTTAGAAGCTTGTTTCCTTTGAAAGGGAGAATCAAATTATTTCCACTAGCTGAGAGCGAATAGGCAGTCAGTGGAGAGTGAATATGAGTTGGTAGAGAAGGAAACCAGCTATTGGTTTTCACTGGCATGACAACTATTACCGAATTAACGATGGTATGAATGGATTTAAAACATTAAATGAAAGGTGTGGGAGTTTCATTCTGGATTGGGTTCTGGGTCTTGATATTCAGAGCAGGAAGGGTTTAATCCATTGCCTTTGTGGCACTGGTGGAGGGGAGCCCTCTGAATGGAGCATAATTTTGATTAGTTTTAAGGAAGAATCAACTGTATCAGAGAAGGAAAACACACTCCCCCAGCTTGTGCGCGTAATGGTAAAGCCATAGTTTGACCTAATGTCCTAACTATCTCTGAATCTTTGCCTGGCCTTAAACATTAGAGGTGAAGAAGCATGTTCTTTCCAGATCCTGCTGAACTGTAACTCCCAAGATCCTGTAATTCCCAAGATCCTATCAGCCACACCATCTGAAGTTGTAGTTCATCAACATGTGGAGGGCCATACATTCTTCATCTGTGTTTCAAGTATTTCTGAAACCTCAGCTTCAAGATCTGTCATAGACCAAGATCTGTTACAAAGGTTGCTATATTTTAGATTGTCACAGATATTGCTGTGGCACACCCACTGAAGATCATGGAAGAACCTGTGAAACATGCTTCTCTACAGAACTTTTTTGCATAGCTGGCCCTAAGTTATTAATAAAGCTGGAACTTCACAAATATTTGGTTCCTTTATTTAAGTGTTGACACTATTTCTGGAGGGCTCTTAGCACTGAGTGTTGAGAAGGCAAAGAACAAGTTCACTGATAATGAGGGTTCAGGTTTGTGCCAACAATTGCTCCATTGTGAATTTGCCCCTACTCAGTGAAGTGGAGTGAATGCAAAGGAAGGCAAATTGGAATTTGGGAGAAAAGGAAGGACACCAGATGAACGTGATATTTTTTTTTCTTTTGTTCCTTAAAAAAACATAGTGCCCATAGTGATGGGGGGGGGGACCATTTCATCTTCTTACACAGATAATTTGACCGTATGAGATTAGGTGACCATGCAACGTTGCATGATCTAATAACCATGTTAAGAAGAAAGAAGATAGAAGTGATGAGTCTTTACCTACTATGAGTGCAGGATTTTTTAAGGGGAAGGGAGGAGACCATTGGCCAACCCCAACCCAGAAAAGGTGACCTTATCCAGCCATCCATCCCCAATTCTTCACAAAATCCATTTATTCCCTACAAAAGTGGCAGAAAAAAAGAACTCTAGCTAACATAACAGCTCCCACAGACAAAGGCTCCAGTTTATTTATTATTTACTTAAGGCATATATATGGCTGCCCAGCTGGACCCCTGAGACTCTAGGCAGCTTACCAAAAAACCTTCAGAAATAAGCAAACACAGACCAAAAGTTCCATTAAAATATCTGGAGGTTGAGTCATGGCAACTGGACTTCTTTTCTTTTGGTAAGAGACATTTCGCTGCTTGGACAACGTCTCTCACCAAAAGAAAAGAAGTCCACTTGCCATGACTCAACCTCTAGATAATTCCACCTGGATGACTGAGAATCTTCATCAACATAGTTCCATTAAAATAAAAGCAAACCCTTAATAGGCTTTCAGGAACTTGCCATTCTGTGGCTTTTTGCTCCTCTTTTTGTGTTTGTTGCTTCAGTTTCCTAGGCAGTGTGAGCAGTTGTCCACAGGCCAGCAAACAATCTGAAAGGGTTACCGGTAATCTAGCCATGACAGGTGCGTGTTGGCTGGCATGAGAAGATTGATCTGGCGCATTTCCCTTTGGCCAATGGGTTTGCCCCCAGTATGTGATACCTTGGGAACCATTTTTTTTTCCTAATTTAAACAGGAAGGAACGCATGTATTTTCTCAGTAGGCCTCTCCTTGCCACTGTAGAATGGCCCAGCTGGATAGTGCATTGTGGCATCCAATTTCTCAGAATATTTTCTGGGCAATGGTTATGGGTGGGAGATTCAGAAGATATCAACTTGATCGATCTCATTGCCCTAAGATGCATGCTTATGGTTGCTGGCCTAGGTGACTTTAAGCAAGGGTTGCATAAACATTCATGGATAAGGAGAAAATTATTGATTGTGGTCAGCCCTAGGAGACCCATAAAATCACGCCACTCAGTGACAGCACTAGGATTGTTCTGCTTTGTGGAAAGGTTAAAAATAAAGGCAGTAAGCCTTTGATAGTTGACACCACTGTTTCTCCTCCATGTCCCCTGCAGCCTTTGATAGCTGAAAAACAAAATAAATATGGTTTGTAGGTGCACTCTGAAAGTTTTGGACTACAGTACCACAATCTCTTGCTATTGATTGTAATGGCTTAGGTTAATAAAGCCCCAAAGAACTAAAAGGTTCCAGGTTTCTTGGCCAAAGTGGATCCATGTTCTAATTCAGTGTAGGTGACTTCCCATGATCCTATCTCTCACAAGACTTTTCAGTCGGGTTCATACAATATGTTAGGTTAGACCAAATGTGTTTAGGTAGTTTCTGCTTAATCAAGGTATGGGAGCCCATCATTGTCTGAGCATGTTATATGAAGGAGATCATCACATTAAGCTATAATATGATGCCTTTGTTTGGACATAGCATGCTATGTGAACACCACACTGTGTTTTGTTAACCCAGTAAGCTAAGTTGTATGAACTCAGCCTATATAAGTAGTCATTTGTTTTTGAACCAAGTACAAATGCCTCCATAACTCTTCCTACTGCAACCAAGGGAATGTATTGTTTACACTGGGAAGCCCATCTTAAGAGAAAATTAGTTGGGAAATTTTTGACTAATTCATTTATTATGCAACTGCTGGTGTGTGAAACAAGAAAATATGCATCATGTTTGTTTATGTTGCCTTCGCACTATTTGTGTTCCAGTTCAGTGATATTAATCATGGAAAAGGCATAAGTCATGGGCAGGTTTCATTCAGGTGTCTTTGTTCAGTGAGTTTCACGCACTTTGCTCTGACATTCTGGCTCTGAAGGCTGATTAGGTAAACACAGAACTGATGTTAGGGGAAAACCCTCTGTTATCTTTTTGTGTTAGAGAAGACCATGTTGTGCTTAAAAGCAGTCCAAAGCATGGAAAGGCAGAAAGTAGAACAGGATCTTCTTGCAGATCTTTATAAATATCAGTAGATCACCCAGAGTTTCCAACTCCAATAGTTTTACTTAAATAAATAAAATAAAATAAAATAAAATAAATAAAAATCTTCTGCCATAGCTATTCTTGCTTTTGTATTTCTCAGCTACATTGGCTTCTTACCTCTAAAAAAAAAAGGATTAATGGGTTGCCCTTAGCCAAATCTCTGCTTCTTTCCCCACTAAATAGGTTGAACTTTTTAATCCTCAATTTGTCACAACTGAGATGCAGATTTTTCCTGCGTAGTCAGCTCATCTGGCTTGTGGATATACAATGGAGAACTTGCTTTGCATACCATTTTACACTTAACTTGGTGGGCTCTGGCTAGGTTTTTTTTCCCCTTTAAATGGATCATGCAATACTGGAGTTTGCCCAGCAAACAAAATATTTTTCCTGTTTTTGTCTTAAAGGTTTTATAATGGAGAAAAACATGTTTAAAATGGCAAGCTCTCCAGCCATAATTATGTCTTCTTGAAGTGAAGAGTCAAAAAAATAATGCTCAAGGACCATGGATTGCCCACTAGCTCCCTTTTTTAGGGCCCTCAGAGTCCACTAGAACAGCTGGGGCCAAAAAGTGGGGCCCTCTTTGACAGCTTTGGAGGTTGAGAGTAATTAAGGGGCTAAAGAGGTGCTGTATACCTTTCAGTTGCTTGAGATGCCATTTCAAACTCCTGGAACCCCTCCCCAACACGGCCCTGGCCTCATCCAGTTCTGGAATGTGATTCTCAGCATGCCATATAACATCTAGTGCACCGTTTGAACTACAGGAAGCTGCAGATTCCTTTCTTACAGGGTTATCATTAATATAACCAAAATTTTAATTCTGACACAACTGACATTGTGAAACTTCATAGCAGAACTTACAGAAATGGTGCAGTATATCCCTGCTGAGAAGTAAATCCAACGCTTAGGACTGTTTAATGAACACAGTCCTAAGCAAATTAAAAAGTTTGCTTTTAAAAAGCAAATTAACAGCACAGGCCTTTGCTTGCTTTCTGAGACTAACTCCCAACTGAGTTCAGTGGAACTCAGGAAGCCCATCTTCTTTCTAAAAGTTTCTTTAGACAATACTGTGGTCATTGCTCTTGTCTGATCATTAGTCATTGGTCTTCTCTGGCCATTAGTCATGACCAGTTAAGCCATTGGTCCCCCAATCCACCCAATCCACTATGAACCATTTGCTCACTTTCAGTAAGATGCAGTGTAATCAGGTCTTGGTAATGGGTGATAATGTCTTGTTTTTCTTCTAGTTCATTAATCTGGATAGTTTCTCTTCTAGGCTGGATCTTGCCCAGTCATTGGGCCTAACTCAACTTCAAGTGAAAACTTGGTATCAAAATCGCAGGATGAAATGGAAAAAAATGGTAAGCATTTACTGGACTCAGAGAGAGAAATAGTTGTTAGAATCAGTTGAGTGACATTGCTAGGAATGAAGCTGACCCTGAGTAACATATCAGTTGATTTCAGGGAGTCTGTACCAAGCATAATTAAGTCTGATCCACCCCACAAAGTATATGTGATATCAGGGTTCCTTACAGGGTATGGTCAAAAAATCAAGTTGGTGGCCACAAGGGTGTGATCAAAGCTCTGTTAGTAAAACACATACAAAATTAGGTGAGTTTTGAATGCACCGTCTTAATTTTATTAACCATAATTTGCAGACATCCCTGAGTGCTGCAAATATTTGTGTGTATTGGTTCATCAGTTTTTAGTTTTGACAAGGACTCTTGTTACAGTTTTTATCTTGATGTTTAGCCTCTGACAAAGAAGTCTTTACTTTTTATTTATTTTTATTATTTATTATTAAATTTATATGCCGCCCATCTCCCCCAGAGGGTGACTCTGAGTGGCTTACAATTAAAAAACTTTACTTTGTTCACAGTATAAGTACCACAGTTAGTCCATGCTGGCTTACATATGAAGTTCTGCCTTGTGCACTGGTGTGATTTTGTTTCTAGTCTCCAGAATTCACACAATAATAAAATGAATACATAATAGGATGGGATGGAACATCATGGAAAACAGCTGGTTGCCTGGAGCACCAGTGAGTGGTGTTCATGGCATGGGAAGAATATTTTCTATTTGCATTTAATTGCAAATCTGATTCACCCTTCATCAAACAGTGCACGTATCAAAACTCTTCTCTGAATTTTGCCATGAGTTTCTCCTGCCCAAAAATAACTATAAAATATGTATTTTCGTGCATGAGAAGTATGTATCAGAGAAAATAACAGTTGAACATATAATAAATTAGGAGAAACAGCTTGCCAAATGTGTATATTACGCAAAAATGCACAAAAATGCTAATAATGAGGGGGGTTTCTTAATGCCAACCAGTGTAGAGCATAGAGAAAAATAAATTTAAGATGGGGAAATGGAGAAACACAGAGAAGCCAAAATCAGTCCAT
This sequence comes from Python bivittatus, assembly GCF_059951505.1. Classification (NCBI taxonomy): domain Eukaryota; kingdom Metazoa; phylum Chordata; class Lepidosauria; order Squamata; family Pythonidae; genus Python; species Python bivittatus. Next base: position 8,252,933 of record NW_028277052.1, on the reverse strand, counting down.
TCCCCTGGCTGTAACTTGGACTTAGAATCTCAGCAATAGCAGCTTTATTTATTTTTATTCCAGGTTCTGAAAGGAGGACAGGAAGCGCCCACAAAGCCCAAAGGCCGCCCAAAGAAAAATTCCATTCCCACCTCAGAGGAAATTGAAGCAGAAGAAAAGCTGAACAGCCAAACTCAGCCAGAGGTTTTGGAGGAAAGCCAAGCAGCAGAAGACTGCGGGTTGACCAAGGAGCAGTTAGGTCCCTCTTCAGAAACCGATGGATCTCCTAAACACATAGCAGAGGCATGTCCAGGGCTGACAATCTCAAGTTAAAAGCTACCTTAGCTCCAGTGGACAATGCATAAACTGGATTTCCCTGCACTTTGTGCCTTAAGAAATCAACCGGTGTGGTAGGTGAAGGTGGGATGAGGAGACTCAGTGTAAACAAGGATGATTTCTTTCCTCCCAGTGTCATGTGTACACCTTCCCCACAGATATCCTGGAGCCCCAGCTCTTCTCCAAAAAAACCTGCATGCTTAGAGATTGGAGTTTCCAAAACACACAAGCAACTCAACTCCTCATGATTCTGTGAGAAGAAGCTTTTTAGGGACTTCAGCATGCTGAAGATACTGTTTATCTTGCCATAATTGTTGTTGTTATTATTATTATTATTCAGAATGCTTTAAAATGGATCCTAAGCAGCAACTACCAAAGACAGGGGGAATAGGATTCCCACAGTTGTATTTTGTAAAAGTGCCAACACAAAGCATTTTTCATGGGTTGTTCAAAATATGGGGTTGTTGGTGGTCTACCATTACACTGACCAGAGAGTTATCTTGGTGGCAGTCAAGAGAAATACTAGTGATGCTTTTGGGATTGGTGAGCTAATTTCCCAAAAGATAATTTAAGCCACCAGGAAAGGGAGCAGAAGCAACTGTATGGGGAAGCGCTGCCCCAGTAGCAAATATATTGATTTGATCAGCAAGGATCGGGGCTGCTTTTAGACACACAGTAGGCTGAAGTTGCAATCCAGAACTCTGGCTGATATGCATAGCTCCAACCTGGCTCCCCTTTGTCCCCATCGTATCGTTAGTACCATTACTGTATATTGTTCCATACAGAACTGTATGGAAAGATATGTTTTGACAGAAATCAGCATCAGAGGTTGGAACTTTGAGGGGCATGTCAAGGCCCTCAGTTCTCTGGGGATGGCAAATCTGAATGGGCACTGATGACCCAACTTTACTACCTACTCAATTTGCTTTTCTGAGCAGAACAGCAGTGACAAGAGGGAGGTGACAAAATAGCATTCTCCCATCCCCTTGTACTTTCTATCTAGACTGTGGCCCAGATTTGACTCGGTAGAAGAGGGCTAGTGTGTGGGTATTGGAGACTGGGAAGGGATCCACTTGGGCATAAGTATGCCCTGAAAAGATCTTGCACTAGAGTCTCCCACAACTGGAAGCCATCGCTGCCAGGCTGCACAGATTTCTCCTTGTGAATCGTTGAGCCAATGTGTACAGGCGAATGCCAGCATGTGCAATTTAATGGCTTCTTTCAGTAGGCAGAAGGTTGTTGGGCCTCTATAGCAAGTCTACCCTTCAATCATCTGTAATATTACCCTGGAAATTATGTGGAAGTTAATAGGAGAGCAAGTTGGGCTCCAAACAAAGCAGCAATGTACCGTAGTTCCTCAAGGGTATCTGTGCAATAAGCTGTTAAGAATTTAAGCTACCCTAATCAAAAGCCAGTTTACCCTTTATATTTTCACCTCTGGCCAGTTTATATTAAGGATGAGCAACTAGGATTTTTCTGCAGCCCCTGTTGCCATCTCCTTTTTCCTTTGTAAGTTTCTTCCGTTTTTGAATGAAATTGCAATTTTAAATAATGCATCGAAGTGTGCATCAAAATGGTATTTGGAAGCTTGTGTTCAAGATATTATTTTCTCTTACACACAATTTGTATTTTTAAGTGTTTGTTCTCTCAAAGTAAGGGCTTAAAATATTTTTGATGCCTTTGTGCCAAGAATTATATTAAAGTTGTTTGGGGAGGGCAGAAGCTTGGGAGTAACTGAATTCTTATCTATGTGCAAATGGTTGAAACAAATATCGGGTCAGTTCATTGGATCTGACGTTTGTCTGTGCACTTCTTACTGGAAACAACCCTAAGCCACAAGCCTCTGTAAACTTTCTTTGCATGAGAATGAAGCGGTCATTGCTCATATGTTAGAAAATGTCATCCCTTATCCCATTAGCTATACCCTCCTCCATCATGAGCTCCAGCAAACAGTTATGCTAGCAATACAAGTGAGGCAATCCAGTTCTTGTGAACCAGGCAGGGGTGTCTTGGGGGGCGTCTGAAAAGTCAAGATGGCACCTATGATTATCTGATTGAAACCCTGCCCCTATTTTACATGTGTTGCACATCTGACACACACAAGGAAGAGGCAGGGCTTTGATCATGTCATTGGGGCTGCCATCTTGATGTTCTTGACCCCTCGGCGGATGTCCCTGGAGCCAACATTCAAACCCAAAAAGTGTAGGTTAGCTCAAGTCCTAAACTCCAGATCAGCTCAGGGAGAGTTTTGGTGCCCATCTCTTTCCATCAGCTTTGGGAGGTTCTATTCATTATTGCTGCTGTTTCCCACCTCGGAGCCCTTTCTCAAGCTTTGTAACGCACTTCAGTTGATGAGCACTGAACCGTCCTTGGCATCCGCAGGAAAACAAGTCAGGAACCTGGGAAGACAACTTTGCAGGAGTGGGATTGCATTCTATTTTCCAGTCCTGTGTGCCAAAGTTTAGATAACCATCTTGTTTCCTACAGTCTTGCCCAGTCTTTCTTTTGCCCAGATGCTGCAAAGAACTGTATCAAGATAACCTTTATTTTTTAATTAAAAAATAAAATATATAAATAAAGGAGTCAATGGAATCTTTTCTCTTTCTCTCTTGACATCCAAGCTTCCCTGGAACAGAAGTCCTCTTGCATATTACTATTATGATGATTGGTGGTGCTGGCTGCCAGCTGAGCTGGCTTCAAAAAGGGGCTGGAGCAATTCATGGAAGTTCTGGGAACCAAGGCTATTAGCCTTGAAGGCAGTGGGACTGCCTCGGAAGGCATCTTCTGGGAGACCTGTGGGCTTCCTCGGACAGTTGGTTGGCCACTATGAGAACAGACTGCAGGACTAGATGGGCCAGAGGTCTGATTCGGCAGAGCACTGCTTCTGTTCTTATGTACTACCACTAAGCTGGGCCCCAAACCTTGGGGAAAACAAAGACTCTGTTTGTCCTGATAACAATAAAAATCAAGGAGGCATTAAGCACCAATTCCTGGTTTAAACTAAACTCTTTAGTTTAAAAATGAATTTCAGAAGGTTTAGAGTCCAATTCTATGTGTGTTTTTGCTAACAGTTCTGCCTGGGATGGCCTATGCCTTCCCAGCTCACAAGCTGCTTTTCATTAATAAGTGACTATACTACAGAACATAATAAAACCACAGAATCCTGAAATGTATACAAACCTAGAAAACCTAGAAAAATGCTTGATGTCAAGTCAAACTATTGGTCCTTCTACTTCACTGCTGTTGACTCTGAATTCTTAAGAATACTTCTGGGGCAGAAACCTTTTCCAGCTCTACCTGGAAGTGTCAGAGCAACACGGGAGCTTCTTGCACGCAAACCATTCTGAACTACAGCTATAGTGAGACAGAAGGTAACTAATACCCAGCATTCCCAATGTACTTGATACCAGAGGGGGAAAATGTGTACATTGTGTGTGTGTGTATGTATGTGTGTATTTGGCTCCAATTTTTTTTTTTAATTTAATCATGTCCTCTGAAGCAAAAGAAGTTGAGCCTGTGAGTATGATGGATTTGAATTAACTCTCAGTTGCAACCCAGAGTGCAAACTATTCACCACTTAACTGAGTGACAGAAGTAATTACATTTCTGTTCATAGCACTCGGGGTGAATTCAGGCTTGCCTTGGCTGATGAAATCTGTCAATGCTGCCAAGAGAGAAAGGTGTGCTCTTCGGAGGCTGGCAGACAAACAAGGTGAGCTAACCCCTCCAGTCTGTTCTAACATGTCCATTATCTGGTGGAAACACTGAGGCTATTGTTTCCATGAACGGTCTCGGAGAAGAGGCGGCCCCCACGTTCCTTCATAGGCATTTGTAAGTCCCTCCCAGGCTCAAGGGGGCATTATGGTAGACTCAACTCCTTCGCCAGTTTTTGTAAAATAACTCATTAGGTAAAGACATTCCATCATAGGGAAGGTGTTCTCTTCAAGGGCAAGCTTGTAGCATGTATGCATGTATTTGCATAATTCCAAAGAAAACAACCTATAGCAGACAAAACAGGAGAACAGATCTGTAGGTATTTTGTACCTCAGTGGGTCTAGTCATTGCCTCAGCACACAGATGAACAACTTTATGGTGCCTTCACAGTGTAGGGGGGTATGCTAATGGCTTCAGCAGATGGGACGATAAGGCAAACATAGGTGGAGCTAACTCACAAATTGTGGTCGCCTCCACATCCCGGTGCAGCCAGAATGTTTGTAAAACTGGGTTAGGCTTTTTCTTCCTTGTTCCTGTGTTTCTTCCACTAACATGGAAGGATACCTCATCTCATTTACAGTAGTTGTGGCCTTCAGATGGGAAGCTGAAGACCATGAGAAAGGAAATGTGAAGCTATCTATGGCTCTGGAGGCACACTTGTTCACACTGGTTTAGCACAGTCTTGTGTGAACTCAGCCATTATGATTTATAACCCATGATTTATGGCTTGCTATTCTATGTGAATCAGGCTATTATGGTATGTCTAGCAAACCATAGTTAAGACAAATTATAATAGGTGTAACCCCAGTCACTGATTAGTAGCAGCCCTCCAGGATTTTGGACTAGAGTTTTTGTTAGCATTGCCTGAGAAAATCTGAACCATTCCATGCATGGCAAGAGTTTCTCACTAAACTATCCACTCCCAAATTTTCTCCAGGCCTTTTAGATTCCAGCAGGCTTAGTGAGGTGTCAAAAGGAAGGCTCTTGCCATCTTATTGTTCATTTTAACGATTTCAAAAATAATTAAAACTGAAGTAGAAGAACGACTGAATACTCGAAAGATTTTAGTGACCTTGTCCTCCTAATTAAGGTGGATTATTTATTCATTCTTCATTCATTCATTCCAGCAATTTATACATTGCCCTGTTCCAAGACTCCAGGTAGTTTACAGCAGCAACAATACAATAAAAATAAGGACATTATCTAAATTAGACAACAAGTGCAACAATCATTCTGACAATCATTCAACATGTTAACCCTTCAAAATAAGAAATACTGGGGTAGTTAATAATCATGACACACTAACACATCTTTTTGAAATTGTATTATTATAAAAAACACAACAAATCATAACAGCAATAAGAGAGGGTCTCGAACTTTGCAGTGCTATAACCCCTTGAAATTTCAAATGATAGATAAAGTTAGGATTTACATCACAACATTACTGCACATCTGCCATCATTCTTTGTGTTGTGGTGGCTTGCTGATAGGCATAGGAATCCATGGAGGATGCTAGGGAGGGAAATTGTGAAAGAAGTCTCACAAAGTTGCAATGCACACTCTGCCCCTTTTATACACATGTCATGCACGCACATATATAAGGACTAGACCTTGGGTTGCATTGCTCATTCTGTTTGTGATTGCTCCTGTTTTATAGAGAACAGCCTCTCATTTTAATATTTCCTCTATTTGAATGGCTTGTCCAATCCAAATCTGATTTTAAAAAGTCCACAAAAGAGAGAAAAAGAGGACTGAAAGCTGGAGAAAAGGCAGCAGGTACACCAATCACCTAGTCTCCACTATGATGAGATATTTGGGTTTCTGTTTTAAGGATATCAATTATTTCTAAACTTACATTTACACATATCCCATGGAAATTACGTGCATGCCTATGTCCTACTTAGGTTTTAGCCTGATGAGCCTTTTTTATTTTGCAATTACTAAGTAGCCATTTTGCAGATGAATTAAGATGTTTTATCAAAGCCGCAAAACAACAACAAACAGAGAAACAATGAGAGAACACAGGAAACTCATAGTATAGGCCACTATGGAAGTGAACAAAGGAGACAACACCGTTGTTCATATAGCTCTTTAAAAAAATTCTAATAGATTATCTCACTAGTTTAGCTAGTAATTATGAGGAATGAATTCCACATGTATGAAAAGCACCAAGATGGAAAAGGCTGAGATAGACCAATTTTGAGAATGACATGTCTGATGGTGGATCCATCCATCCATCCATCCATCCATCCATCCATCCATCCATCCAAAGCTATGGTTGGACAAGACCAAATGATATGAGATAAAGAGCCCTAAAATTTCTGTAAATGCCAGCACACAAACAAAAAATCTGATGTCTAACCTTTTTTAAACATTCTTTGAAGGGTCCAGTAGACATGAAGTAATATTTTCTGACAAATTATTTTTATTCTTAAATCATAAGAAGTATGCTTTACATTACGTTGATTTTCCAAGACTGGATAGTCCAATTCTTTGTTCCACAGTTCAGGCACAGAACTAATGCTCACCTTCACTCTATTTTTAATAATTCCATATATAATTAAATTGTTGGTTTGTCTTTAAGCACTGCATCTTCTAAGTATTCTTAGAATTCATTAATCCATTTCCCTTTACCCTTTTGAGCACTTTCCCTTCCTCTCCCCTGTCATTCACTCCTCCTCTCTTTCTCTGTTTGTTTTGCTTGCAGATTGATCAGGCTCACAATTAAGTCCCACTTCATTTTGCAAAACTGTCATCGCTGGCACTTTATTAACTGGATAATTTGCTGACAAACTATTTGAACAGCAAAAGGAAGAAGCTGAGGGTAGAGGGAGGAAGAATTTGCTGCCTCGGGTCAATGAGAAGGCCAAGATCAACCGAAACTCAATCATCTGTGCCTTAAATATAACAATAATGCCACTAGGAGCATCCCAGCTTTCTTTATAATGCACTCCCCATATCAGGGTTATTGTCAGCTTAACTGACAGAGTTTGGGCTCCAGATTGTTCCTTCTGTTTCTGGCCTCAAGCAACTGAGAGAAAAAATAACAATAACCTAAAGCTGAGAATAAAAAGGTAATCATGCACCTGCTAATGAGGAATGTGATTTATCTAGGATCTGCCTTGGAAAGACATTTGATGGATATTGTAATGTTCATCCCAGAGAGAAGAAAAGGTTCTTTCTGTAATGCTTGGCTAAAACGACATGAATTAGCAGTGGAAAACATCTGAATTTAAGGGAGAATGACATGACACTTTGAAAAAAAAAAAATCAGAAGAAAAAATTGTGCTCACAAAAGTAGGATTCCTGTGTTGAGTAATATCACTCAGCTGGGTTTCATTTAACTCACAACCAGATGATACTCCAGTGGGTATTTTCTTGTCCCTCATCAGAGGTTGTTGTCTCTGCTTGGGACAAAGAAATTCACATCACACAACCTCAGGAAAAGGTGGTACAAAGTCCCATGATTCCTTGGCCAAACACACCAAGTGTGGTGACTTTCAGCACTCACCTTACAAACAAGGCAAGTCTTCTCCCAATGTTCTTCTTTGCCTTGGGTTTCATTTTCAATTGTCATCTATTCTGATGGTCCAGCCCTGGGACTGCAAGTAATGGCTCAGGATTCTGGGGACCATAAGTAAACAACAAACAAGGGGGTGAAGGAGCCATTTTCATCAGGATGACTGTGGGAAAAGGAAAAAACTAGCTCATCTCCCTCCCTGCCAGGGTTATGATGAAAATCCCATTCTCCCCAGCTACTGTGAGCTGAAGGCGTGCCTCTTGTCTAAAGCTAATATAGAAGTGGGAAAGCTTTGGGTGGTTGGAATCACACTTAACAGTTCTGGAAGGGGAAAAATTATAGGGGGCAAGCAATAATACAGAATGGGCATCTGTGTCCATATCTGTGTTTATATCTTAAAAGGGAAATGGATAATTATTTTGAAAGTAATTTGACAAAACAGTTTGAAATGAACAGCTTAATCCCACCTTGATAGAACTGGCCACCTCTCCCTTTCTCACCCCATCTCCTAAGAGATTGAACCCTGGCCCAATGGACAGCATCACCACTTTTTCCCTAGTGAAAGCTTTCTTTTCACCTGATCCTGGAGTTATTGCCCAGCTTACAGCTCATTACATGTGGAGGATCAAATTGTACTATAAAGTTGACCAAATTGACAATTTCGTATCAGTTTTCCTCCCTTGAAATTCCAAATCACTGTGCAAAGCTCCTTGGCTAATGCAGTCAGAGTTTGCCTGCATGGTATATTTGCACAAAGGTATTTGAGATATTTATAAGGAAACTATTAACCTTAATAAGGCCTTGGTTCTTCATATATTTTCAAAACAAGCATGGAAGTGGGAAGTGAAAAATAAGGTTTCTTTTCCAGAAAGATCATATTCTATTCTGTGTCTAAACTGCATAAAATGTGCTGGAAAAACAGTGGTTCAAGTCCACCCTTAGCTGTGAAAATAGATGGCTTTGGGCCAGCGACTCACTCAACAAACAGTGCTGCAGATGGATCTTGTAATGTTGTAGGGGGAGAATGAAGAGAAATCCCACATAAGCCTGCTTGAGTTCCTACAGAAAAGGCTGGGTATAAATCTAATAACAGATAAACAACTTTTTAAAAAATCCTTTCTTAGTTTGAAGTGTGAACCCAATCCATTCTGTCTCTGTTAGAGAATGATTGCATACGTGAACTATGGTTGCTCCTTGGTGCTTGGGAAGTTATATTGCTATTCGGTTTATGCTGTTACATTGTTCTGTTTTGTTTTTAACCTTATGTTTATCTTAGGGACTTATAAACTGCTCACAGACATTATGGCAGCTGTATGTAAGCCTAGCAAAATAAATATATTTTTTTAAAAATCGAGAAGTTATAGATTTGGCCCTATTTTCATCGGTGAGATATTGGAGGAAAGGAATGTACTACCATAATGGTTTCACATTGACCATTCAGTATTAGGCAGCCTACCTTTCACCTGACATTTCTGATTCTCGCTCAATACACATTTCTGGAGCATCCATAGAGCTGGCCAGATGACTGTCTGAAGCCCACCGGCCTTATAAAACTTTAATATTTATTTCTCTGGTGGAGCAAAAGTGTGAGGTTAAGAGATTCATTCTGCAATCTCTACCACCACTGCCCCAGACTTCAACAAAACGTTCCAGAAAGCACCATGTGAACTCTTCTCATCCATTTCCTAATTCTGCTCATTCTATTTATAAAAACAAAATTGCTCCACAAGGCATGCTGGGTAGAACAGTTGCCACACTCTTGCCAGTGCAGGATTACTACTTAATTGCATTGCAGTAATGCCAAGTGTGGCCAGCTGAGAACGTTTGCTCATGCTGTATGCCAACGATTGAAAGAAAAGCAAAAGTTGGCAAACTCTGACCCAGCAACACTCACAGTGCAGTTAACGATATTCTGAGTGAGGTCCAGATCCAGGCTAAATAGTATAAGAGACATGCAAATTGTGTAGTCCAGCTATAGCTATACAAAGTTGGACTTTTGAAAGTCACAGAGCCAATGGTCATAAAGTATGAATGGGGCTGAAGTAGATGGAGCCAGACCTCACATCACGTTGGAGAAAAGGTCTGCATATTTAATAACTTCGTTCACAAACCACGTTTTGTGTAATAAGTCATAAATGGCTTTTTTGCATCTGGGGCTGGACTTTCAAAGCTATTACTGTATTATTTTGCCTTTCCAAAGACCTCAGAAATGACTATGATGTCATTCTAGGGGATGAAGTGGAGACAATGGTGTCCCCAGGAGGCGGGGGTGGGGTTATTAGATTGATGAAAGCAGCATCACAACCCAAGCCCCACCCCTTTTCTATGATGTGGCATGCTTGCCTAAAATGGGCTGGACTTACAGCGGGACACTGCAACTCTGTTGTCATTTTGACAAAATCAGCAAGATCTTCTGGATTCTACTGGGTGAGCGGACCTGTTGTTGTCGTTGTTACAAAAACAAAAACTGTTGTACAGCTTCTCAACATTGATGAAAAATCTTCTTTCCTTTATCTGAATCTTGCATATCCTTCTACCTATAATTCTGTGGCTTGTGCAGTAGCTCTAGAAAGATCTTGCCTAATTTTATTCTTATCCAACTATTTGAATGGGTTAGCAACTATCTCTCTGCGTGTCTTTCTCTCTCTTTCTCGTTTGCAAAAAGAGAAAGGTTGTAGTTAATATAATGGTAATCCTGAACATAAACAGCCTGCACGAATAAAGCACAGATTGTACTGATGTCAAGCTACCCTTTGTTTTGACAAAAGCCAAGCTTAAAATAGAGCTTGTGATCATAAACATGACCAGATCAAGCAGGCTGAACTTAAGGGAGTTACATACAATTCTATATCAGCAGCAACAACAAAAGCTTTGTAATCCCTTCAAATTAAACAACTTTATACAATAGACAAATCCAGATTAAAAATGAGTACAGGAAGCACTTCTTAGCCATGTAGATTGTGTTTGGTACAGTAATCATTCTTACTGCCTTGAGCAACCTTCTTCATCCCAGGTGTCTTCCAGATGTTGGTCTTCAACAACTCAAATTCCTAGCTTAGCACAGCCTTTGGTAAGGGATGAAATCTGCACAGCTTTGAGAACATGCATGGTAGGTAAGGCTGATCCTCAGCAATTCCCTATAGCTTTAATCTCAGGTTCAGGTGATTCTTTTCAGTATTCAGTAATTTTATCATTGTGGTATGGTCAGTTAGCAGCTGACGGAGAAGTCTAGCGAAGGATAGGGTTTATTTATTATTTTTCCAATAATATATTCAGGAAATATATAGGAAATATATTCAGAGGGTGATCAACATCATAATTTGAGAACAAGAATGTACCCAAAATATTGATATAAGATATAGGAAGATCTTAGAAAAGTCCTTAGATATAAGGTTGGTATAAGTAGAAAGTATTTTTTCAATGAACTTTTCCTCTCTTTTCCCCCTCTCCCCCAAGCCAATAATAATTGAAACTGAAATAGTTTGTGCTTATGTGTGTTTGTCCCCTTCATGGATCACTGCCTTGTCGTGGCGAAGGGGCTTGCGTAACTCAGTGAAGCCATGAGCTATACCGTGCAGGGCCACCCAAGACGGACAGGTCATGACAGAGAGTTCTGACAAAATGTGGTCCACTGGAGAAGGAAATGGCAACTCACTCCAGTATCCTTGCCAAGAAAACCCCATGGACAATGTTAAAAGGCTAAAAGATATGACGCCGGAAGATGAGCCCCTCAGGTCGGAAGGTGTCCAATATGCTACTGGGGAAGAGCGGAGGGCATTTCCAAGTAGCTCCAGAAAGAGTGAAGCGGCTGGGCCAAAGCCGAAAGGACGTTCAGCTGTGGATGTATCTGGAAGCGAAAAGAAGGTCCGATGCTGTAAAGAACAATATTGTATAGGTACCTGGAATGTAAGATCTATGAACCAAGGCAAGCTGGATGTGGTCAAACATGAGATGACAAGATTGAACATCGACATCTTGGGAATCAGTGAACTGAAATGGACGGGAATGGGTGAATTTAATTCGGGTGACCATTATATCTACTACTGTGGGCAAGAAACCCTTAGAAGAAATGGAGTTGCACTCATAGTCAATAAAAGAGTGGGAAAGGCAGTAATGGGGTACAACCTCAAAAACGACAGAATGATCTCAGTGCGTATCCAAGGCAAACCATTCAATATCACAGTCATCCAAGTCTATGCCCCAACCACTGATGCTGAAGAAGCTGAGGTTGACCGCTTCTATGAAGACCTACAACATCTTCTAGAACTAGCACCAAAAAGATGTCCTTTTCATCATAGGGGATTGGAATGCTAAAGTAGGAAGTCAAGGAGTAATCGGAATAACAGGCAAGTTTGGCCTTGGAGTACAAAATGAAGCAGGGCAAAGGCTAATAGAGTTCTGTCAAGAGAACAAGCTAGTCATAGCAAACACTCTTTTCCAACAACACAAGAGACGACTCTACACATGGACATCACCAGATGGTCAATACCGAAACCAGATTGATTATATACTTTGCAGCCAAAGATGGAGAAGCTCTATACAGACAGCAAAAACAAGACCAGGAGCTGACTGTGGCTCAGATCATGAGCTTCTTACTGCAAAATTTAGGCTTAAATTGAAGAATGTAGGGAAAACCACTAGACCACTCAGGTATGACTTAGATCATATTCCTTGTGAGTACACAGTGAAGGTGATGAATAGATTTAGAGGATTAGATTTGGTAGACAGAGTGCCTGAAGAACTATGGACGGAGGTCCGTAACATTGTACAGGAGGCAGCAACTAAAACCATCCCAAAGAAAAAGAAATGCAAGAAAGCAAAATGGCTGTCTGATGAGGCTTTACAAATAGCTGTGGAAAGAAGGAATGCGAAAAGCAAGGGTGAAAGGGAAAGATATAAGCAACTGAATGCAGATTTCCAGAGAATAGCCAGGAGAGATAAGAAGGCCTTCTTAAATGAACAATGCAAAGAAATCGAGGAAAACAATAGAATGGGGAAGACTAGAGATCTCTACAAGAAAATTGGAGATATGAAAGGAACGTTTAGTGCAAAGATGGGCATGATAAAGGACAAAAAAGGCAGGGACCTAACAGAAGCAGAAGTGATTAAGAAGAGGTGGCAAGAATACACAGAAGAACTATACAAGAAAGATCTTAATGTCCCTGATGTCCACGCTGGTGTGATCACTGACCTTGAGCCAGATATCCTAGAGAGTGAAGTCAAGTGGGCCTTAGGAAGCATTGCTAACAACAAAGCTAGTGGAGATGACAGTATTCCAGCTGAATTATTTAAAATACTAAAAGATGATGGTGTTAAAGTGCTGCACTCAATATGCCAGCAAGTTTGGAAAACGCAACAGTGGCCACGGGATTGGAAAAGGTCAGTTTACGTTCCAATTCCAAAGAAGGGCAACGCCAAAGAATGCTCAAACTATCGCACAATTGCACTCATTTCACATGCTAGCAAGGTTATGCTCAAAATCCTACAAGCTAGGCTTCAGCAATACATGAACCGAGAACTACCGGATGTACAAGCTGGGTTTCGAAGAGGCAGAGGAACTAGAGATCAAATCGCCAACATTCGCTGGATCATGGAGAAAGCACGAGAGTTCCAGAAAAATATCTACTTCTGCTTCATTGACTATGCAAAAGCCTTTGATTGTGTGGATCACAACAAACTGTGGCAAATTCTTAAAGAGATGGGAATACCAGACCACCTTACCTGTCTCCTGAGAAATCTGTATGCGGGCCAAGAAGCAACAGTTAGAACCGGTCATGGAACAACCGATTGGTTCAAAATAGGGAAAGGTGTACGACAAGGCTGTATACTGTCACCCTGCTTATTTAACCTATATGCAGAGTACATCATGAGAAATGCCAGGCTGGAAGAATCACAAGCCGGAATTAAGATTGCAGGGAGAATCATCAACAACCTCAGATATGCGGACGATACCACCCTAATGGCAGAAAGTGAAGAAGAACTAAAGAGCCTCTTGATGAGGGTGAAAGAGGAGAGTGCAAAAGCTGGCTTGAAACTCAACATTAAAAAAACTAAGATCATGGCATCTGGACCCATCAATTCCTGGCAAATAGAAGGGGTAGAAATGGAAGCAGTAACAGACTTCATTTATTTGGGCTCCAAGATCACCGCAGATGGAGACTGCAGCCATGAAATTAAAAGACGCTTGCTCCTTGGGAGGAAAGCTATGGCAAGCCTAGATAGCATATTAAAAAGCAGAGACGTCACCTTGCCGACAAAGATCCGCATAGTCAAAGCTATGGTTTTTCCAGTAGTAATGTATGGCTGTGAGAGCTGGACCATAAAAAAGGCCGAGCGCCGAAGAATTGATGCCTTTGAACTGTGGTGCTGGAGAAGACTCTTGAGAGTCCCCTGGACTGCTAGGAGGTCAAACTAGTCAATCTTAAAGGAAATCAACCCTGATTGCTCATTGGAAGGATCGATAATGAAGCTCAAGCTCAGATATTTTGGTCACCTAATGCGAAGAGAGATCTCTTTGGAGAAGACCCTGATGCTGGGAAAGATTGAAGGCAAAAGGAGAAGAGGACGGCAGAGGATGAGATGGTTAGATAGCATCACTGAAGCAATGAGCATGAAACTGAGCAAACTCAGGGAGGCAGTGAAGGACAGGAAGGCCTGGCGCAATATGGTTCATGGGGTCACGAAGAGTCGGACACGACTTAACGACTAAACAACAACAACAATGTGTGTTTGTGGAATAAATGCAGAAATCCTATATACTGTACTTAACACGTCCCATATAGACTCACATAGAGCTATCAGATCTGAGCTCCAAAACTCCAGATGACTACCAGATAGCTAGAGCTAGAGTTTGCTCTATTTAGTGGCCATCTGGGTTCTTGTACCCCATATCTGGTATTCCTAGAGTCACACAACGGGTTAAAATCTAGGTTAACAAAACGTAATAGCATTATTCATATAACATGCTATGTCTAAATAAACAAACTATATTACAGATTGATGTGATCACCTAGTTCACACAACTTCCTGCCACAATGGCTGGATTCCTACAACACGCTGATCCACAAACAACCCAACCCTATTTTAGCCTAACCTAGTATATTGTGAAAATGTGGCCAGTGACTGACTCTACCCACTGTACTAAGCCATAATAGCTTCAGTCACCCAATAGGCTGAGCCATATTTTGGCTAAGTATGTTGTATTAATGTTTATAATCCAATATCTATTTACTTGTGAGCCTCTCTGAGTTCAGAGGAGTTTCTTTATGAGTAACACTGTACCGTAAATTACTAATTTATGTTATATGCAACGTAAGTAATTCCTTGGTAATATAAGTTCATAGAATATTTTCCATACTTTTATGGGTAATGTTCTTACATGTCTCCAAACGAGGAGATTCATATGTTTAGAAGGACATGAAATCTGAAAAGTAACAGCAACTTATTCAGGGTGTCTGATGCAAGAAGGGGCTTCTAATTTTGTAGAAAAGGGAATGTTGATTGGCATAGTTTGCATGATCAACTGCACTTGCTGAAATTCTCTCTTTTACAACAATTTCAGATACAGAAACCCTGCCCTCACACATACAGCCTCAAGTGGGCACTCCCCCAGATTGCACTTCTGTCCTTAAGAGAGAAGTAGAGAGGCCTCTTAAATGGGAAAGGGAGAGAAATTTAAAAAATTAAAATTCAATAAGTTCTACATTCTGTAGCCAAAGAATGCAGAATGCCTATCAGAATAGAGGGAGAGAAACAGGAGGAGATGCTGAGAATTATCCAGGAAAGGGTAGCAATAGATGACCACTTCACTAGTTCACCATTTCCTTGAATTCCCCATGAATTCAAGGAAATGAACTCAAATGTTTCTTCCCCCCCCCCCCCGAGATTGTTTTCAGGTAGTAGATTGTTCCAAGGTAGCCTCTGTTGCTCTTAACATTTTCTGTTTCTCCCTCTATGTCTCAACCATCAGGTATTCTCTCTTTCTCTGGCACACTATCCTAGGCACATTACTGGATTAACCCTTCACTCCTCTGCTTTTTAATGAGTTAGTGAATAGCTATTCCTGCCAATTCCCAGACTGGAGTTCTGTTTTACTAAGAGTGATCTATCACATGGGCTGAATGGTCCATTTGAGGAAGCAGATGTTTGCTTGAACTCTTGATTCGCCAGCAACTGCCCAGGCTGGAGTCACGTTTTGTAAGACAGGCGGCTATATAAATATGATAAAATAAATACTTAAGTAAATGGGTTTTTTTTTTACAAAGTCAACACCTTCCAAATAAAACCCAAGGAGGAAGAGGAGGAGGGGGAGGAAAATATGCCAGGACCTCTTCTACTTTTGATATATTCCCCCAACGCTTTCTTAACTGTTAAAGAATTTGCAGTGCAATGACACTTGGACTGTGTTTCTTTTGGAAGAAAGAGACTGAAAGAGCATTGATCATGAGGTTCTGCAATTCACCTTTTTGCAATGTCTCCCAAACACCTGGGGACATCCACTGGGAAACCCTGGTTGGCCACAGCTCATTATTACATGTCTAGACCGTTTACATATTTTCTGCAGGAAACAGCTGTATATCACTACAGTAGTGTAGTCACAGCAGGGTGGTAAGGCAGGAATGGAGAGGGGAGCGATTCCAAGGCCAGCTGGACATTTAGTGTTTTTTGAAAGAATGGGATACATTGCAATTATGGAAAAACTTTCCCGTCTGTGCAAAGTTTCAGCTTTCAAACAGCCTGGCAAATGTCTCACTTAAAAAAAAAAACAAAAAAACCAGGATGGCATTTCCATGCTATGTAGAGTTCAGAGAAGAATTTGTGTGGATTACCCCACTATTATTAAATACGGGTTTATTCATTAGGCAAACAGGGAGAGTGCAAGGAATAATATTAGTACCGTAGACACAGAGAATGGGAATATTAGCAAAAATATATAGCAATAACAGAACTTTGCAGGTTCATTTGCAGCCCGTGCTAAGGGACAGAATCTCCGCTCATATAAATGCCATTGATCAATGGCAAGCAGAATGCTTGAACAGACATGCTGATAGACCTGCAGTGATTCTGCACATTTTCTGAAGTCATTAACATTATAAACAAGCATTTCTCAGTTTACAGATACACTCACAAGATACTTGCATACACTCACATGATGGTACTTGCTCATCAACACAGAGACGTATTGTTTATTAATTTGGAATAGTAATATAAACACTGGGGAAAAGTTTAAAATTTGAAAACCAGGAGGAACATAGAGCCCAATATTGAAATGTTGTTACTGTTTACTAGAACAGATTAGACTGTTTACTACTATAATTTGGATCTGTAATGCCAGTCAGCTCTACTATGTCTTCTTTCATTCCATTTCTCAGTTCCTCAAAGACATTCAGTGTTCTCGAGCCAGTTTATTTATTTATACATCACATTGATAAGCAATCAACATGCTTAGACCGTAGTAGGTTGTGGTGTGGGTTTGTTGGTTTGTTTTTGCCATCTTAGGTTAAATAAGATTTTCCTCTGCTGAAAACCTTGTTGAAACTTCTCTCACGGAGGGAGGAGCCCATTGGCAGGGTTTATATCACAATATGAAGCTAAGATCAGGTTGACCGATTTGGGACCTAGCTCAAAACTAGCCAGCATGGTTATTTTATGTTATGTTAGCCCAAGTTGCTAAGTTAATTCAGCAGAGCATGGTTCATTTGATTAACATGTCCGGCAATCAAAACCATTAGCTACAGAGCTCTCATACCTAAAGTCTCATTGGAGTTGAACTCCACTACTGGTAATATCATGGATATGTCTGTATAGTTTTTTTGGCAATCATACAGAAGTGTTTTACCCATGCTTTACTAAGATAAATGCAGGAACCTTGCAACATACATACTATAATAACCAGGAATCAAGTTCAATTCAAGAGTCCTCATCTTAAAATATGTACTGAAGGCCCTTAACTAAAGCTTTGGGACATTGGTACACTTCACATCTTACAATATCTGCTTCCTTTCACCACTAATTCTATTCTCCTATCACTTTATGGCTACTAGTTCACCCCTGACTTTTTTGTATCCCTATATTAAGTTCTACATTCCATATCCACGCTGATCAAATTTCAAGTCGGATTCAAGCCAGGGCTTCTCTCCCTTAGGCATGGAAACCCTGATTAAAAAGGCTGGTCCTGGCTGATCTTGGATGCTTCATGAAAATACAACTCTTTTTTAATCAAAGTTCTGTCAGTCAAACTTTTCAGGATCATTAAGGAAAGAAGCATTTAAAAAGACGAGAAAAGAGTCATTAATCTCTCTTTGAGCCAAAAAAGATGATGTAAAAAACAATTAAAGAGAATGAAAGACCCCTTAATTTCTGATGAGCCCTCAAAGCATTTGGGAGAAAGTAAATCTGTAAAAGTGTTTGTGATTCTATGATTCAGATTGCCAACTCTGTGAGTCACTGACCAACCCCCTCCTTTTAAGCAACAGAGCAGAAATCATAGGCCATTTAATACCAATTAAAATGTACTCCAAGATTTTGCTCCACATTATTCCCTTATTGAACACTTACAGATCAGAGATGGGCTGATCATGGATGAAAACTCCTGGCCAGTTTCACATCCAAAGTTAGTAGTTGTGCTCTCTTATAATTTCAAGAATATAGATTCTTTATAATATTTTTAAAATGGCCATTGCATACATGACCAGAAAGACTCAAAACAATTGTGTATTTTCCTCTATTCAATGCTGCAGTTCAACCTTTGACATTTGGTTGTGCCAGATGATGCTTTTCCTATATCATATATTCAAATCTAATTTGACTGGGACTTACATCTCGCTTCAGCCCTGTCTGCTGTCAATAGAGAGGCATTCTCTACCATGGAGTCCTTGGGGTTCTCTGAGCTTGGTTGTTTTCTTGCAAACATTTCATTACCTGGCTAGGTAATATCTTCGGTGCTAGAAGGGAGTGGGGTTTGCTCTCTGTTTATATACAGTGGCTTGCCCTGCCAGTGTTGGTGGGGCTAAGGTTTTCTCCTTGATAGTTCCTTGATTAGGATATTGGTTCCATCTTGATTGTATGTCTGATAATAATCTTGGTGTTAATCTCTGCTTATCTGGGTGATGATTGCTGGTGAGGAGATGTTCTGGTCTTTTGTTTCCTTTTTATTATCTCTTTGGAATAGTGTGTAGATGTTGTTTATCTCTATGTGCCTGTTGATGACTGACTTGTCTGAATACAAAGCTTCCAGGAATTCCCTCGCATTTTTGGATTTAGCTTGGTCTAAGATGCTGACAGTTTCCCAGCTGAAACTATGATTAAATGTCTTCTACCATAGGCATACCAGTTGATACCATAGATACCATAGTTGATACCATAGACATACCAGTTCATACCAGTTGAAAGTATGGTTATGTCTGTCTTCTACCATACCCAAGAGCAGAGATAGTGAATCTGTGCCTTCTAACTGTTCTAAAGTAGAACTCCTTAAAATCCTTGTACGTCCCTATCAGTAGGCTTAGTGTCTCATACACTGGACTATTACAGTGTACTGTTTATGGGGTGGTCCTTGAAGACAGTCGAGAAATTGCAGTTGGCCCAGAATGCAGCAATACAAATGATAAGAATGGCCTTTGGGGGGGGGGGGTCCCAAGTTCCCTACCCTATGTGGAAACAATTTTACTGGTTCCAGTTCTGAACCTAGTTCATGATAGTGTACAAGTCCTACCATCACCCAAGCTGCTTATAGAACTCCCTATTCCAGTGGATCAGTCCTGCACTCTTAAGTCATCCAGGAGTCACCCGTCCCACCATGCATACATTTGACATCCACAACCAACAGAGTCTTCACCATGGTGGAACCATATATGATAGAAGCTGCCACTGAAGCAAGCTTCCTATTTACTGCAGTTTACAAGAAGGTTTAAAACATATGTATTTTCCCAGGACTTTTAAAGCTACTGTTTAATTTCTGATGATAATGATTAATTTTAATGGATGTTAATGATAATTTTTATTGTGTATTATAGGCTGCCAAGAATCATTAAAATAGTCAGTGGTGTAATAATACCAAAAAAAAAAAAAAACAGTTGGAAGCTTCAGGTTGCCTTGCAGGACTTAGACATCTGGCTAGTTAGAAGACAGAGCGGCACATATAATTATGTCCTTCCATATACTGGCACCATCCCCAGGCATCTTTTGTCTGAGGTCACTGCCTCACTGCACTTAACTGTAGGGCTGGCTCTACCCAGATGTTTTAATACACGAGTGTATCACATATGGCCCTCCAATTCTTCTGACCTTCAGTTTCCAGGTGCTCCAAGCCAGGATAGCCAATGAGGGACGCTAGGAGCTGTACTTAGCAATATCTGGCCAGATATTGCTCAGATGATAATATACAGGCTGGGAATCAACCTACTATTTTGCAGAGGATAAATGTGTTAGTCTTTTGCTACAGTTGTCCCCCAGACATTTAGAGCATTGAAAGTGGCTTTGGAAAATGGTTTTTGAGACAGAAATTTCTTGCAATTATATTATAGAAGTTAGAGTTAAAATTCTTTCAGCAGCGTCCCTAGCCTTGGGCAGCAAGTAGACAGCTCCCTGTTCAGGTTTCCAAATTGAAGTCAATTACTTGATTCATTAACTATTTTGATGACGTGATTAATGTTCTAAGCTCTAGCAAACAGGCATTGACTTAACAAAGTACTCAAATATACTCTTAATTCTGCTGTTCCTCTTCCCCCCAAACATATCACATGGAGTTAGTGGAACACTCTGATTTACCATAATTCTTCTTTAAATATCTTTAAGGCAACTTGCAAAAATTAAGAAGCATTCAGTTGGTTCTTGACTTAGTCATTCTTAGAGTAAACCCATTGACATTGATGAAATATAAATTAATCATAACTGGCTCAGTGCCCATTAATTTAAATTTGATTAACTCTGGATCCAAACCAATAAAATATGTAATATTAAAAATAAGCACATCAGATTCTTGGAAGAATAGATAGTTAACAAGAGCTAACATATCACCTTGCACAGAAAGTCAGCAAAATATTAAATGGAACATTTTTTTTTAAGACAACATAAAGATGAATCCCAAAGAAGACCCATGTGCTTTTCTAAGAGGAAGATTTCTCAGACTCCTCTCTCTTATTCCCACCAATCTGATAGCAGAATCTTGAAGTCTGACCTCAAAGCTTGGGTTGATTCATAGGAAGAGAAGTGATCTTTTAAATAATTTGGTCCCAATCCCAATAATACTTTGTAGTTCAAAATCTACATTCTAAATTGAGTGCAGAAATAAATAGGCAATTGTTATAATGTGACTACTGGATTTGTCTTCTACGAGGATCCGGATGGGATGCAGTATGTATAAGCAGAATATTTTGGAACTTTCCAGGGAGGTCACAAGTGGTAGATTCATCCAAGCTGGTAAGAAGCATCTCAAGCCAACAATATCATCTGTCTGCAAACGCAGCACTTTGTCTATATCCTGATAAAAGTTTGCTAATTGTTCCACACAACGATGACTCCTAGCTTGTTATTATGAATCACATAGCCCTTCAGTAGGTTAATAATAATAACAATTATTGTTGGTCGCACAGTCAGCCAGATGTTTAGACTGGATTTGGCATTTTTATCCACCTATCGAATCCTTCCCAAGGACCTGGGGATAGGCAGATGTTGTTTGATGGTGTTAAAGGTATCGTCGCAGGATGGAAGCTGTTCCAGGTAAAGCTGCCTGCTGCAACAGACTGACAGTGAGTTTGTCAATGCTGTTGGTCTTCAAGTGGTGCTCCAGATGTTTTGCACCCATGGTGCCTATTGCTTTTGGTACTATCTTTGCTTTCTTTTGCCACAGTCATTCTATTTCTATTTGCAGGTCTTTGTAACTTGTGATTTTCTATTATTATTATTATGTGTGACCATGCAATTATGGATTACATAGCCTTTCAGTAGGATATGATCTAAATAAAAGAAATCAGCAATATTTGGGGTTCATAGAAAGAGGAGACATATGGAAATCAATGAAACCAAACCATAGGGGAAGTTGAACCGATAACATGTCTCAGAATAAAAATAGCAAATTAAATGAACAATCTGTGCCTGTGGCAACTGGCTGGCACTTTGCTCTTTTCCAAAGCCCCTTCAGATTTCACTACTCAGGCCCAGCTGCAATGGGATTCAGATGTCTTCTTCATTTTTTAGGAGTCTCCAGCTTGCAATGCAAAGAGGAAACAGAGAGAAGGATATGTATATAGCTGCTCTATAAGCCAGCTATTCATCAACACCCTGAATATTCAGGAATTTTCCTGGGTGCTCAGTCCTCCTGGGGCACAATTCATTGTCACTCAATTTTCATTTAAGCTCATTGCAAAAAATAATAATTAAAAAAAAAGTCTGGGTGTGGCTTCCCTTTTCACCTCTTTGAATGTTCATCTGGAATCTCCTCACAGGAATGAACTACATTAACTTGAGCAATGTTCCCCAGTTAAGTAATTGTACACTGGGAAGGTCCCCCAGGGCAGTTTCCACCAGGTGGGGAAGGAGGCTGTCTCTCAGCATGGCTGGCCCTTGCTTAGACAAGCACACAGGACATTCTTCAGTCATTTATTTATTTTTAATCTCATGATTTAATGCAACGGCATTGTGAAGGCACTCCACCTCTTCTGCTTAACCCAGCACAGATTGGCGCTCATCTTGATCCCAATTTGTCCCTAATTTGCCCCTGAGGCTACTTCCACATCATGTGGCTTAGGCGTGCCCTTGAAAAATTTTTGTTTACATGCACTTAAAAGTGTGAACAGTAATATCTACAGTCATCTACAAAAAAGGAGCAGACAGACTTCCAAAACTGGGCGCTTTCCAACTGTTTGACTGTGGAACATGCTGGGGACGTTGGTCTATTGGGTGTGAGATTTTGAGTGTTGTAGACCAATACATCTGGAGGCCACTAGATTGAACAAGCTATGACAAGTCATTGAGCAGAGGCAATCCAAAAGGACTTGGTACATGAAGCAGGAGGAAGATGTGTTCATTCTCACATATCATTTTCAGTGACAATTGCATCATCATTCTCCATCCAGCTAATGTGCCATTCAATCAGTATTACTTCTGAGACCTCTTCAAGGCAACCCATTGTGAGGTAGACAAGTAGCGGAGAGATGCCATAGCCACCTCAGCATCTGTAACTCTGAGGAACATGTATGAAATGGCCAGCAAGGGAGGCAAATCACTCCAGAGTGCTGCATCGCTTAGGAACAATGGAACAATTTATCCCACACACCCACTAGACCACAGACTAAAGGGGCTGCTTCATTCTATGGCATCGTAGGGCCAGGCCTGCCACTGAGAATCTGCTCTTACTGTCAAGATATTTCTGCTGATATCCAATCAAAATCGAATAGCCTGCTAATAGTTATTTAAGCAAATGGGTTCGGTTGTCTTTGATAGGACAACTCTTTGCTTTCTTCTGAGAGCAAACACTTCAACCATTTGAGAGAGCAGTGGTGCGTCCCTCAGTCCCTGTTCTAAGCAAACAGAACCAAGGCCTTCAACCTTATTTTCCATAGCACAAGGGACTTTGCATGCACCAAAACATTATTATACAAATGATCTGAATTACGCCTTAGAGAGGGGTTCTAGAGTATCAGAATGAACTCAGCCACATTTCAGCACATGTCAGAAATTGCACAATGAGCTCTAGATGGGAATCAGGCAGATACCTAAGGACCCTAATTTCTCCTGCCTAACAAAGACCCTTTTTCAGAGCTAGGCTTGATGTGCTCCCAACTTCCGTGCTTAATGGGAGATTTGCTAAAATCCCCATGTGTCAAAGCAATTCTCCCTTCTGCACTGGAGACACTGAAACTATCACGCATGTGCCGCTTAACTGCCTCTATTATTAAAACAGTCACCAAGCTCTGATTTCCTCCCCCCCCCCCCATCCCATTTAGGTCAAAATGAAAGCCTGCTTGTGGATTTTCTCTTGACTGACAGGAAACCATTCATCACATATAATGTAGCTAATGTTTGTGTAATGGCAATTATAATTTGCAAGCAGCTGCCCTATAAGCAAGCTATTTATTAACACCTTGAATATTCAGGAATTTTCCTGAGTGCTCAGTCCTCCTGGGGCACAAATCATTGTCACTCAATTTTTATTTAAGATCACTGCAAAACATAAAATTGAACATCTTCATTATAGGAATAGATAGCATGTCACTCTTGTAGTGTGTGGGTACTTTTCTAGTGCAATCTCTCTCTCTCTCACACACACACACACACACACACATATGCACATTGATGCAATTTCTCAACCTGCTTGGTTTGCTATGTCTAATTGAAAGCTTTAGTTTTGTTGTAGAGCCAGTTGCTATCAACATTTCAGATATTTGCATAAGTATGTGACATTGTAAAGTTCCTGAAAGATTTGTATCAGGTTGGTTTTGGCTCAGGGCCTGTAATTCAGAGAGAACTGCCAGGCAGCAGATAATATGTGAACATTTTCAACTTCCTAAAGTCCAACAGAGTAAAAAGTAATGGGATTACTTAAGAAAACAACCAAATTGTGTTTTAAAAAAACACAAAGAGAACTGTATTTCACCTTAAAATCTCTTCATTCTAATGTCTGTGAAAAGTACTCTGGGAAATAATCAACAACTGTTCTTTGTCTTCAGCTGAATTTTTGAAGAAATATTTAGTTTGCAAATGGCCCGGAGGAAGTGATTTATTGATTCATGCCAGCTACAGTAAATGTTGCTCTTCGCATCTGCCCCATTTCGAATAAGCTGATCACAAAAGGCCTGGATTGGAATGTAGGCATGCACCTTACAGAAGAGTAAATGATAAAGGAGAGCCAGAGAAATGTTGGATTTATTCATAATATCTTAGAATACAAAGTGTCGAGGTGGGGCTGGATTCTTCTGTAAAGATTTTGTAATTATATTTGTGATCACACCCAGAATAAGGAGACAAGACACGTGTCACTGGACCAAAATTTTATATCAGTTTAGCACAACAAGATCATAAGCACTCCTAACACTCCATGTGAGATATGACAATGCCTGGGCCATTCTGTGACTCACTCTTCTTTGAGTGATAGTGGGTCAAGACAAAGGACTCTTAACCTCCTTGTTTATGTCTTTCTCTTGCCTACCCTATATAATTGGCCGCCATGTCCCCTCCTTTGGACAGGATTACTGGTTTCTGTCTATTCCATCTTTTGGCAAATCTACTGTCATGTTGTCTCTCTGTGCAAGAAATAATTCTCACACCCCACCACATGGCAGCATTTGGCTAACCTTGGCTGACCTCAAAAAGTTAAGCAGAGTCAGACCTGGATGGAAGTCCCTGAGATGCAGATAGACTGGACAGTTGAAGAAAACAGTCCAGGGAAACAATGACAAACCATTATAGAGATGTATTCACAAAGCCACAGGAGTCAAGCTTGATCCAACAGAGACTTTACTTTTTAATCCGACATTGCAGTCCAACACTGGGTAAGCTCCAAAGCTGGATCTTAAGTAGCCCATCCTAGCTCAACTTCCAGCTAAGATCAGCTGCAACATATCTCTGGATGTTGATGCCCACAGTGGTCTATGCCTATCCAGGTCCTGCAGTGCTAGCCCTGCCAAAATATTATGAGGTTGCATGAAAAGCCCATAAAATTATCCAACGATCAAAATAAATAAAACCAGTAGTGAATTATTAAAATAGTCATTAACTGAGGAAAAAAGGAAACTAACAATGGAATATAGAAACACTATCCCACTGAAACTTTTCACTAGGCCTCTAGCAGGCATCAGCTGGGACCTTCCAGGATGAAATTATAAATCAAGACTAACAAACCATTAAATGAAAATTCATAAAGCTAAGTGAGAACATGCAGTAGGCATCAAGTGTCAAGACTTTTAATTAGTGCAAACTAATATTTAGGGATTAGTGATGGTGCATGAATTGGGTAGCAAATTACAGCTATACAATGTAAGTAGCTACTGTGAACTAAGTGCTGTGTTGATTGTTCACCAAGATCTGTAGAAAGATCTTCTGTAATAGAATCAGGGTAGATTGTTACAACCATACCACTTTGGTAACACACACACACCAACAGAGATCCTAAATATAGATTTAGCCTGTGATGGTGACTTGCTGATTTGCTACTTTAGAACTCAGTTCCATTTCACATGATCTTTCCACTTCCGTGAGGCAAAAGGCTAGTCCAATCTACCCATCTTAGCTTTTCCTTTAAGATCTATCAGTGAAAACCTTCATTAGCAATGGAGCTGCTATGGTTGAAACATGGTTTCCACATCTGAGCTACAAAAATCCAGATGACCAGTAGTTGGTAGCACAAATACTGAAATTTAGGTGGTCATTTGCCTTTTTGCAGACTAGATCTGGTAACCTAGTTTAAGGAACTTGGGTAAAATAACCTGTGGAGAAAAGCATACACATTCCTGGTGTTCTCTCTCTCTTGCCCCCATTTTCTGAGCATTGGCAATTTCACTGACCTCCAGAAATGGTCTACAGAAGGAGGGAAGCAGAACAGGACCACAGTAGTAATGGTCCAGTCCTGAATTTGGGCAACCCATGAAACCATGAGCCCTGGACCACTACCAAGCTGATCAGGAACCTACTCTTAGTACCACTCTGAATAGATTTCCATCACTGATGGGCTAAATCCATGAAGATAAATTTATCTGAAGGGTCCCACTGTCCTTATGATTAAGCAATTATTTCAATCGGTGTTTTTCTGGGTTTCAGAATCTTCATTGCCTCAGATTGTGAACTGGAGCAATTCAGTAATAAAGCAAGAATGTGCAGATATGACAGAAAGAAGCACTCACAGGATTTCAGGGCAACTTACTCAAAGAACATATTGTAAACAACAGCCTAATCAAGGAACTACCAAGGAGAAAACCACACCCCCACCAACACTGGCAGGGCAAGCTATTGTATATAAATAGACACCAAACCCCACTCCCTTCTAGCACTGATGATGTTACCTAGTGGAGCAATGAAATGTCTGCAACCAAACCACCAAGCTCAGAGAACACCAAGGACTCCACAGTTCAACCCTGAGCGACATATATTCTCTCCTATCGGTAGAACATATTGTCCCTGTTCAACAAGCCAGTGCATAGCATCAAACCTGGACTGAAAGAGGGTGTCCACACTTTTTGGTCCAGAAAGCTGAGTGTGTTGCAACAAAGGTGTCATAAATCTCAGGTTTTTTTCGCACCGTCTGTTGGACCGCAAGAAGGAATTACAGTGGTACCTCGGTTCACGAACACTTCTGTTCACGAACAATTCGGTTCACGAACAGCTCCGTTTGCAAAATTTTGCCTCCGTTCGCGAATGCCGGATCGGGTTACGAACAGGATCTGTGGCCATTTTCCCTCCCATGACACGTGGTCGCGGCTTCCTGTAGGGAGGGGGACTCTCCCTCCAAGCAGTAACCGCCTCCCCACCCGCCTTCCTGTCCTCCACGCCAGAAGTCGCGTCGAGCAAGGTTAGCATTCTCTCTCTTCGTACTGTACTTTGTGTCATATTTTTGCGGTTTAAAAAAAAAAAAACATATGGTTCAGAACGGATTAACCGTAATTACATTGAACCTTATGGGGAAATTTGATTTGGTTCACGACTAATTCGGTTCGCGGACAGAGTCGTGGAACGAATTAAGTTCGTGAACCGAGGTACCACTGTAACAGGATGCAATTCCATAGCCAATTTCCTGGGAGTAAGTAATGAAGCACACACTTACTGTAGAATAAACACACATGGGATAGATTTGCACTGTTTGTATGTTTCCTGAATTTCAAGGTTTGAGGAAAGTGACAATTCCTGAATGCTATTCACACACTACCATGCACGTCTAATTTAATAGATTCAGCAACAGTAGTCTGGAAGTGTGGCTTTCCCCAATGTCCCAAAATGATATTAGACGTTTTGCAGCATTCCGGAAAATTTAAATGGCAATTTTTAGCTACTCTTCTAGTGTTTCTATCATGTCCCTTCTCTCTGGAAAAAGAGAAGACTGTGAACATCATGTTACTGAGATAGAAAAAGGCCCTATTCCTTAGGGCAGTGTTGTCCAAACTTGGCCACTTTAAGATGAGTGGACTTCAACTCCCAGAATTCCCCAGCCAGCATGGGAATTCTGGGAGTTGAAGTCCACTCATCTTAAAGTGGCCAAGTTTGGACAACACTGCCTTAGGGGATATCCTTCAGATCAATTTCTTCAGGGAACAGTAACTCCTCCTCTGAAATTGTCCAACCCCATCCTATGGAATTAACTAGAGGGAAGGAATGCTACTTGGAAAACAGAACTAGTTATGAGTAAAATCTGCATCTTAAGTTGGGAATATCTAATAGTAGGCAAATGAACCTTGGGTGGAGTTATGGAAGTCAGGCTTAACAGCTCTCTGCTTCAGGTGGCTCAAGCAATATTTGTTAGCATTGTTCTGCTTGTTGTAAGCCCAAGGGATCCATCTGGGGCTGGGTTTGGCTCAGGTGTTTCTCTTGTCTTTGCCCAGAATCCTTCCAGCCTTTCGACTTTTAGGCTGGAAAAGAAATAAAGAGGAAGTTGGCTTTTAGGTATATCATCTGCTAATTAAATATCAATTATATATAACTTAAGGAGGATTATACTTTGCATAAAATGAAATCTCCTTTTAGGGCATTGTTCTCCGATGCTCAAAGCAGTAAAAAAAAAAAAAAATTAAATACCAAGACACTTGAGAATTAACAAAATTAGCAGGCTGTCTTTGTGGATGTTTTTCCTTAAGTCTATCATCTGCTTACCAACTATCGTGCTGTGTGGCATTTATGGAGAAAAAGTTAATATAATCCTGTTCATGGCAAAGGCATGCAGTGTGTCTTGAAAAAAGAAAGCAGTTCCTCGCAAAAAGCATTAGCCAGACACCTTGTTATTTTTTGTTAATTCTGAATTGCCTTTAGGGTTCACAGGCTTTCTTTTTCAAACTGTGTTTTAGGTGCAGTGGCCTTTTCTGACACTTGGCTGAGCAGGAGAGCCTGGAGCGCAAGAAAGGGATCACGAGAAGGATGTCAACACAAGAACTCAGAATGTGACAGAAAGAACACTGGCAACCCAAAAGAGAAAAAGACACAGCACTTTTGTTGTGATAACACTTCACAGTCCTTTTGGTACTTATCATAATAACTCTATGAACTTTTCCACCCAACATGTTCTACAGATCAAAGCAATAATTTTAGGCATTCACTAGAGGGCAGCAAAGAGATACAGGTAACCCCAACTGTTTGGTGCCATCCAGTGGTCACTCACTGCTTTGCAACCAAGATATGGTAACCCTAATGTGTGTCTTTGGACTCAGACCCCATACTTGCAGGGCCTTCTGAAGACACTGCAAGGCCTTCAGCAGAATGTTCACCTGAGGACCCTCTTTTTTTTACTGCATCCTAAGTCATATATATATTTGCTCCTTTTATTCTTGTATCCTATGTCAATGTATTTTTTTTTCTCCATTGTTTTTGCCCATTGGAGTCAATGGTCCAGACTGAAGCAACTCTGGAGAAGATACATAAGCTAATTTGCATTCCTGTCTTGAAAGAAAAGTATGAGGTCCTCTTTTCAAACCAGAATTTTAACTGAAAATTTAAAAACCTGGCCATTTGCCCAAGCTTTCTCTTAAAATCCTTATTATCTATTCCCCTATTATTATTTAATTAATTGTTCTTTGTAACTTTCTACTTTTTTACCACTTTCACATTTTCCTGTTTTATTTATTGTTGTATTTTATGGTATCTGGGTTTGTTTTCTATAAGCAGCTGGGTGATAACCAAGTCCTACCTTGGATGGGATCCTAGTCAGTTCTCCACCTTACTGTCCCTTCAAAAAGCCACGCTCCTATCTGTGTCATAGAAGCATGCTTTTGTTGGCTGAGTAGCAAATTTTTGCCCACACTTCATGGGGTACAAGATGATTTGAGGGCCTGCATGATTGGCCAGGAGATTCTTGCCAAGATGCCAGCAATCTGCCAGCTCTGAGAAGGACGATGAACTATTTATGATCAACTTTTGAAACTACAAAGCTCCAATGACGGGCTGATGAGCACCTCAACACAAGGAACCTTTTCGGAATGGAATGGATTGTTTTCAAAGGTCTGCTTTGTCTGTAAGTCCATCAGGGGTCTAACACAGCAACATTTCTTTGATTGGACACAAACATATAATAGCACTGACATATTTTTTCCTATTCTCCCTCCCTTTTTTCAATCTTCTCATTTCTGTTGTACTGTTCTTGCCAGATAAGAACAATAAAGCTTTGAATGTGTGTTTTTCTAAAAATGGCTGTCAGGACTCTGTGGAATATATATAATTTTACTAGAAGAAAAATTACATTTTGTGTGCACAGGAGAGTAAATATTTTCTTGACTGCCTGTTACCATCTCTGTTTAATTTCTTAGTAGGCTGGTAGAAATAAAGACAGGTTTCTTGCCAAACATAGATTAGATTTAGCCCCACCTGATTTTCATCTTCTGTTTTAGCCATTCATATTGTAAGTATTGGGTGAGAAAAAGGTGAACATTCCACGGGTTTTGATAAATACATGCTTTTTGTGAAAGGAAGAGGAGGTGAATGCAGCCTTTGATGTATTAGCTTTAAAAAAATTAAAGTTCCTGTACCCTCACAATCCTCATGCTTTCAAATTCAGGAACTGAATGTCATAAGCAGTCTGCAGCTCATGAACATTTTCTGTATTCTATTATTGGCAAAATGATCGGTCACAAATCCACGACAACTTTATCATCACAGTTGTTTCATTATTGTATGTCTTTTGCAGAGTGACATGCAGAAAAGACAAATCCTGTCTCTACAACTTAGCACTTCCTCATCGAAACTTGAGATATTAATAACAAAATAATACACAGTCACTCAGCTGTGAACAGCGCATAGGTCTCTGACTACCCTTCTCAGCAAAATATTTCGAGGCAGCGATCTGACTATTTTGGTAGCTGTGGATATTTCTCAGTATTTGGGGGGGGGGGGGAAGAAACAGATTTTAAACCTGTTGGAGCTAATGAAAAATGCACGTTGACTTTGTAACACAGCAAGGCGGCTGCAAGTACAAAAGTGATTGGAAGAAGTTACCTTCAGGGGCAGCTCCTATACAACTCCACTCTTGCATTTCTTCTTCTTTTGATGTCACTGGGACAAATGCTACATTACTGAAATTAGTCCAAACGTTATCAATAATGCTCACAGAAGTACACTGTAAGATGGCTCTGGAACTTTCACACTTCCAAGGTGCAAAAACGCAATCACAGGAGTTTGGATAAATTTGATTCTGGTTGTATACTCACAAGCATGGACATTACTCCTCTTTGAAATGTTGTTGCTGGGTCAAATGCACCATCCTTTTAAATCATTGGTTCTCAACGGGGGCGGTGGGAGGATGCTGAGGGGCGGTGAACTTGTTTTGGGTGGTAGGGGGGCAGTGGGCATGTTTTGGCATTCGAACTTAATTTTAAAACTCCCCCAAAAATGTATTAAATCGATTATCCGGTTTACACCATTTGTACCAGCAATAAAACGAACTTACGCGACGGCTGCCCTCACGCACTTCTAAGAACCATGAGACGAATTTGTATTCTAGGTAGGATGACCTTGAAGAACTCGACACTACAATTCTTCTCTGATCCCAACCAGCACAGCGCATGCGTCAGCTGTTTTCCCGCACGATTAATCGAAGCGCGTGCGTTGAGCGTCCTTTCAATATGAATGTTTGATTTGACCCGTGTTTCTTGAGTTGCTTTTCGTTCGCTTCATTTTTTTTGCATTAGTCATTTTAATTTTAATAAAAGGAATGCAATTACCTTCCAGGGCAAAAGTATCAAGTTAAATTGAACAAATTTGGTGTGTAAGTCTACTGAAAAAAATTACTTAAAATTTTTGCCTTTTATAATTCAGTAACTCCCCCTCCCCTCCCCAAAGGGTGGCGTTGAAAATTTTTCCGCTCCTTAGGGGGGTGGCAGCTTCAAAAAGGTTGAGAATCACTGTTTTAAATGGTCCAGCTATGGTTATAGCCTTAGGAGCAGTCTCAGGTAGTGGGCAGGGCCATCTTAAATGGAGGACACAGAAACGCATTTACAAATGTTTCCAAGTCTGACATGACACCATCTTCATTTCTTCTTCTTGGTTTCATTTGCGTTGTGTCTCTTAGCACGCCGGTTGCCTCTTACTTGGGAAAAGCTTCTTCTCTAAAATGCTGATCTTACAGCAAGTTAAATGAGGCAGTGCCTCACAATTATCACTCACAATTTGGAATAACATTCTGAGTTTTATTAACAATATGTGAAAATAGCCCACTAAGCAACAGCCTGCTTTGCTTGTGAAAACAACAACAACAACATTATGAGAGCCCAATTGGGAAAGAGTATTTATGGATAATAATGAGATGCAAAATAAAGACACTTGGTAACACTTTGCAATTTGACTAGTGTCTCCCAGACAGAACTCTTAAAAATGCTTTGCAAACACTAATTAATTCAAGCTTATAACATCCCAGTGATTGTTGAAGCAACTGAATATATTAATAAACTGAATAGAGGCTTATATCCTAGGTAAATTGAAGGATCTGATAACTGATCTGTCTAAAACATCCTAGAGTCAAGAAGCATTGTGGAAATGAGTGTTATTAAAACACAAAATGTCTTAATTTTTCTTATTTTAACCTCCCTCTTGGGAGTCTTTCTGAACCTATCCTCATACTGCATTTACTTTTGATTCCTATGAGAATGCTAATGCAAAGTATTGCACAGTGGCGGTTACGATGTTCAGTCTGTACAATATTAATGTTGGAAACTGAAATCAGACAGAAATAGCCATCTTTTTAAATAATTTTATTAAAGTTTAGAATTAGAAAAAATACAAACTAATACAAACTACAAAAAATATAAGAATAAAAAAAGAAAAATAGAAAGTGAGAGCCCTATACACTAAATAGAAAGTGCAGAGAAGGAAGGAAGGAAGGAAGGAAGGAAGGAAGGAAGGAAGGAAGGAAGGAAGGAAGGAAGGAAGGAAGGAAGGAAGGAAGGAAGGAAGGGAAAAAAGTAAAGCAATAACTTCCGCCTTCATCATGACAAGTAAACCATTTTGGTAACTTATTATCACAGTTGTTTCATTATTGTATGTCTTTTGCAGAGTGACGTGCAGAAAAGACAAATCCTGTCTTTACAACTTAGCACTCTTATTTACTTACTACCATCTCTTAAAATACAATAAATGCTCTCTTCTTCCCATATCTCACCTCTTAACTATAAACAAAATCTTAAAGCCTCATCATTCATTCCTGGTCAGCAAAAGTCCATTAAGGGCTACCAGAGTTAACTGCATAACTATTTTAACCTCGGTCAGATAAGCCAACTCTATATCCCTTCCCTGTACTTTTAACAATTTTGACTTTTAATTCCTTCAAATAATGTCCTTGAGCTTGATTTATTTTAATCTTCTCTTTATCTCCTCTCAGCAAATCCTTCACAAGTTTAACAGATCTCTTTTGTAAATCCAGAAAAAAAAGTTATCTGAATCACTCTTCTGGTTTGGTACTTGTATATCCTTTTCAAATATCAAGACATCAACCAGTATCATTTGTATATCCAGTATAAATTTTTTTCCATATCATTCTTGTAATTTGTCACATTTAAATCCACATTCAAATTGATTCCAGTCTTACCTGGTATAGTTTGTTCTCTTCTGTAACAACATTTGCACACCATCCATCTATGATGTTAGACATTCTTAAAATTAATTTCTGAGTCTGTAATTCAAAAATCTCCATAAAAACATCCACTGTTAAAGTGGTTTTCTCCATTCTGTACTAGTGTATCAAATCTGAGTATTCTTCTTCTTTAATTGTGCTTTCAGTTTCTTCTGGTTCCCTCTAGTGTCCAACATTCAAAGTCCTATCTTATGTTATTTTTCCAAAAACCCAAAACAACTGCACTTTCCCATAGGAAGGATTCTTATATTTAATTACAAATTCTCATTTCAAATCCATCTGGACCCTTAGTCCATTTTTAACTTTCCAAAATCAACACACTTTTGCTGTTTATTCCAAAAACTGATATTTTTCTAAACCCTTATTCTTAAAGCTTCTTTCCTGAAAGAGAAGGAAACTCACCCAGTGAATGCAATAAAAACTTGCTGTTCCAAAGGTTCTTAATTTTTCAAAAACAATAAAAAGTAATTCCAAAGGTGATTAAGAAATGAGGCTTAGTCTAGCATAAAGGCTGCATTACAACTATAAGCTTAGATGGAATCCCTCAACTCCCAGCCACTCAACTTATAAGGCAACTGCAAAAGCTTCAGTTCCTTCAGTTTACTCATGAGGAGCAGCTGTCCAGAGTGCGAGTGGGCTATTTCACACTCTATCGTTTCTCCAGAGAGATTTTGCTGGCCGTGATCCAGTATCCGCTCGCAATTTCCACAGTAAATGCCGTCCCACTTAGACAGGGATGTCTAGCTCACCATAGCTTCACTGGAAGTCCAGAAATAACCTTCATCTTAAAGAATGTATTAGTTCAACATGTGGTAGGAATCCCTGGTTTAGACTGTCTTTTAAAAATGTTGGATCTAAGGGCAGGCTTAGAGTAAATATATTGAAACTAATGGATCCAACTTAAGGACTGAATAGATTCATGGAGGAAACACTTTTCAGTGTATATTAGCCATGGCAACTCACCAACTATTTTTATGATTAGTGTTAGTGTAACTTACATGAGTGTAGATGGGGAAAAAAATCAATTTCATATTTTCAATCATTTATATTCATTTTGCTTTCAGTTCAGCAGTGTTGCATTCTTTAATCAGTTTATTCATTTAGCTGACATGATTTGTTTTGTTTTTCCTTTCTGATTGCATTAAGAAATCTAGCTTTCTGCATGCAACTATCGTGGCTTCCATCCACATGATATGACATCTGCAGACTTTCTGTTAGTCCTCAAATTTATCAGGACAGGATGAGAATTCTACTAGTTCCCTCCAGAGCATCAGAGATGCCAGACTTCAGACAGAATGGATAATTGGTCCTGGTTTCATAGGGAAATTAAAACTAATTTGAAATTATGAATCACTTTGCATTTATTTAGGTTGAATTCCTGTATGACAATAAACAATTGAATGAGAGTCACTTGCTGATTTTTTTTTATTTTAATGATTCATCACCCCAACCTTCTAGTTATTACCAAATAACAAGGCATGAAATATCATCCCATGCCTGCTGGCTATTCTTGACACAGAACTGACCATTGTAGGAAATTAAATACTGGGTTAGATAAATCTCTGGTCTGATCTAACATACCAGTTTTTATGATCATACCCAAGAAGCAGTTGACCTAATGGAAAGGGAAAATATCATGGCAGATGTAAACAGGTATAAGCAGGGATGATATAAATAGAGAATAATGTATGTGTGTTTTGCTCTGTTTGCATCAATGTTCTGGATGTTCTCAGCTGCTTAACATGAATGTTATATATTTTCTGGCTGAAGCTGCCAGTAAATCAAGGAAGATTGTCAACGGTGTGTCAACCTTTTTATTCCATCAGCAAACCACAGGCAAGTTGGAACTCCTAGGATTATGGAAAGGTTTGATAGTATTTATCCTTTTGCATTTCGATGAAACAATATGAAGGTGAGGCTGGCATTCAGCAGTTCCTCTGAGTCATTTTTTTTTTTTTTTTTTGGTGTGGGGGGTTAGTTCAGTTAGTCCCTGGTAGCACCACAATGAATAACAGTATTTAAGGCAAAAAGAAACAAACAATCCATGTCCTTGCAGGTGTGATGAGGGCTGCCCTAAAAGGTATGATGGAACAGCTCTTGGAGGTTAGATGGGAGTCTTAAATGAATGGGGTCAGGATCAAGAGCAGATGAGAAAAAAAACTGTAGGTTGGCTTGGTGCTGAACCAGTCAAATAAACATGACCAGTTGACCGGTCAAGTGTAGGTCAAGTGTAGTTTGAATTTATTTGAACAATAGCAGCACAGTAAGGAGAAGAGAAAATGGTGTTAGTAACTGAATTTTTTATATTCTAAAAAAAAAACACCAGAGTTCAAGTAGTCCCCCCTTGTAATTTAGCCAGTCTCTGATGACACAGAGCGAGAGAGGAGGACTTATGGCTGTGCTAAACCTTTGGCTATCACCATTGGCCATGCTGAATGAGACCGTTCGAACTGTAGTTCAGCAACAAAGGTCTTCTCCACCTGACAGAACGTCCATCTTTCCATCCTCCCTTGCAGCAAATGTAGCAGTCTCAGAGACACTGTCTCTCTTTCTCTGTCCTTGGCATATCCTGAATTCACTGTTACTAAGATATACTGCTAGGACAAGTAAGTCCTATAGCCTGATCGCAGGAAGTGTGAAGCAATGTGGCTAGAACATGAGGGCACAGAATATCTGATCTTAGATGGTTTTGTAAAACATGCTGGTATCTTTTTATCTTTAACACCCCAAGCAATGAAGCCATCTACTGTATTAGGCCAATCCCATCTCAGAGCTATAGAGAAGAATTTGTAAGCATTATTATTTGAATTTCACACCACATGGCCATATTAATCCATTTCTAGCATCCCCTTCTCCCTTAAATGAGCAGAATAGAGCTGCTGGTAAATTTTAGTAAGTTGATAGCGATCAGCAGAACTTGCATAATTTTTGCCTATAAGATGCCTTGTCAATCTTGGACATTTCATAAGCAGGCTTGCCTCATTTGAAAGAATATGATCAGTTGCCTCCAATTAAGAACTGAAAGCCAGTTGTCTGCATTCATTGCATAATATCATTCATTATGGAAATACTGGCTGATTATTCAAAGAAAACATTTAGCAGATAGAGAAGCAAGATGGGAATCTCTTGTTCCACAAAGCTCAATGAGCAACTTGATTTGAAGCTGAATTGGAGCTGCTGGGAAGCATGCACGAAAAAGATGGCTTGAAATGGATTGAAGTTTCCTAATGTGATGTGTGTTTCTCTTTTATGCTTGTTTGTTTGTCTGTTTGTTTGTTTCCAGGCAGAAGTAGATCCTTCCACATGTAATAAAATAAAAAAAGACCAGAGGTGCTCTAATGAGAAGCAAGATGAGTCCGTGGGATTAGTTTGGATTTACTCTGTTGCTAGTGGCAAAGACGTTTGGCTTCTGGCCACATATTCACCTAGAAAACACAGAGCTAATTGGAAAAGCACCTGTGATAAGGTGTAACTCACCACCTGCACTTTACTGAAATAAAATAAGCCTACATAATTGAGTACATTACAGATCAACCTTGCGAAATCACCTCCAGGCATTTACTTAAAATTATTACTCTTCTAAATAAGACTACCGATTTCCAGCCGATGCCTTTTTATACATTGCTGAAGAATTATAGTTCAGAAGCAATATAGAAAATGTGTATCAATATATCTAACTTGGTGGTTCTCAGCCAGTGGTATTTGTACCATAGGCGGGGTTCAGAAATAGTCTAGCTAGGACCCAAGTAAGTCATTTGAATCTTTATGTCTTTAAAATTTACTACAAGGGATAACTTATAAGAGCACAATGCCTGAAAATGTTGTAATGTCCTCAACAAGAAATAGGCTTTGGGACCCAGTCATTGGAAAGAATAGTCAGTGGTGTTTAAGATACAAAAGTATGAGAACCCCTTATTTTTACTGTTCCCTTTAAGTTGTGTTCTGTTGACTTGAGATGAAAGACAAATGAGCAGAGCCTGCCAATATGATTTCGTGAACTTAGGAAGAAACTTTTGATAATCTACTGCCTTAGTACTATGGCAGACCTGATTCACCTAACAAACTAGCTTAGTGTATTGTCGAAGGCTTTCACGGCTGGCATACGATGGCTGGTGTGGGTCTTCCGGGCTGTGTGGCCGTGGTCTTGAAGTTTTGTTTCCTAACGTTTCGCCAGCACCTGTGACCGGCATCTTCAGAGTGCAGGAGCACAGACAGGAGCAACTAGCTTAGGCTAAAACGTTTCCCAAAGAGGCTAGGAGTTATAGTTCAGCCACATTTGGAGTGATAAAAGTTGCCAACTCCTTGACTAGGACTTTCAATCTTTGAAAAAGAATCTGATCAATGAGTAATAACATGATATTCTCAGGTCATTCCAAAGCCATGAGGATTTGATACCCATACACTGGTAGAACAATAATATGTGAACATTCTAGATTTTGCCAATATAGTGATTTCTTTGCACCAGCATATGCTGCCAAGAACCCCAAATCCAGGGACCAAAATTGCAACAAGTATGCAGGGAAGAAGAGGGACATAAGTAAAATCCTATGCTTTCAAAAGCTGAGCCTGTCCTAAGATGTTGGTGAACTAAAGATGGTCAGTGAACTAAAACAGTTCTCTAAGATGGTTGGTGAACTAAAACGCCTAGCATCCCTCACTATTTGGGACTGTTAGGATATGTATTTCAGTAATTATTAAGAGCCATAGCTGTACCCTGTTTCTGTAGCTTAACCTTCCTCAGCCTGGTGCTCTTCTAATGCATTGGACTCAACTTCCATAATAGCTGTGTTAACCAGACAGTAACAGAGTTGAGATAAAATGCATTTCAGGGGTTCCAGCCTGGAGAAGGCTGCTGTAACTCCACATATCTGCAAGTGAGGGCGCTTACACAGAACAAGTATTCTACTGGAGTTAATACAGAGGTCACGCTGACAGCTTTTCAGACACAATTATCAGTAACCAAAGCTCTCAACATTG
This sequence comes from Python bivittatus, assembly GCF_059951505.1. Classification (NCBI taxonomy): domain Eukaryota; kingdom Metazoa; phylum Chordata; class Lepidosauria; order Squamata; family Pythonidae; genus Python; species Python bivittatus. Next base: position 8,214,657 of record NW_028277052.1, on the reverse strand, counting down.
TTGCTTAAACCAGTTGAGCATGTAGCCCCACCAATTAACATTTGCCACCCCTGATTAAATCTGCCTCTTACTGACTAATCAGTTCAAGCTTCCATTGAATTAAACTCATTAAAACATAAAGTCCTGCATAAAGCAATAGTAATAATCATCTCCTGGTTAACCATCATGAGAAGTAAACTGTTTGCCCCCTTTTGGCTTAGAACTGTACCAATCTACTTAGGAACCTGTCTCTCTGACATCAGTTCACTAGAATCAGAAGATCACCCTTTGGGTAGAGCTCAGCCTCTCTTCCTGGGAAGGTAAATCTTCTAAACATAGCTCTTGAGATCAGTTCCTTGTCTGCTCAAACCTGCTCAGTCAAGTCTTTGGAAGCTTGATTGAGCTTGTAGCACTTACCTGAGTCAAGTGTTTATGTGCCAGCCACTTCTTGCAGACACTTGCTTATTTGGGGATTTACCCATTGGCTGATAAAATCACAAGCAGACCCCTGAAATCAAGAGATGTCACTAAATTTGGATGGTTTGTGACTTTGCAGAGGAACAGTGATTTGCTGTAATGGGAGTGGACACTTGGCCTGCCACCCATCTCATGGTCATCACTGGGCCAGCTCACAAGGGAATAATCAGTCGACTCCTCACACTTGTGCTCTCAGAAGCTTGCCTAATGATATTGCTGTTCAGTTTAGGGACTACTGATCCAATACTGCTGCTCAGGTACTTGGTTGATAGTGGTGAGAGCAGAACCACCTCTATGACTGAAGTGATACTAGGTACATTGTGATCAGCTCTTACATGAAGGCTAAGTATGACTTGAAAGTCACATAGGATCCCTCTTCTAACTGGCCTGGAGAAAGGAGAGTTACAAATAGATCCCCATCCAGGTTTTTAAAAGAGACATGTCTAATACATTGTATAAGTTGTCCTCAGTCTGCAGCTTTTTCATGCCCAAGCTTCTTCTCATATTCCATCTACTTTTGTCCAATTTGCAGTCTAATGAAGGAAGGCACTTATTTTGCCCTACAGAGGGGAGCGGGTGACAAGTGAGGAAAAGTTAAGAGGAAAGAGTGGTGTGAGATGAGATGCACCTTTTTTTTCCATAGCTCCTGTGTGCTTCTTCAGATTGTGACCTGGTAAGTGTGACAAAAAATAGAATCTGCCATGCTAGCCACAGGTTCCTTACCCTTGGGATGGGAACACTGAACAAATGTCAAGTGGCTTTTTGCCTGTGGAGGATAAGGCCATTTAATGGCTACTAGTTGCTATGTTGATATGCTACCTCCAGGGGCAGACATAGGATACCACTAGGCTGCAGTGCCTAGGACATAAGCAGTTAATTGCCTCATGCCCTGCTGTTATGTGGGAACAAGAAGCCAGGCTGAATAAAATGTTGATCAGATCCAGCAGGACTTTTAGAACAAGGATGAGAAAGTTGTGGCCCGTCTTAATTCTACCCCAAAGCAGCCCCAGGGAGCTTGGCCAATACATTGCCATGCGGATAGCAATACGCTGAGGGCCATGGATTCCCTGTGTTTACTCTGGACAGACAAGAAATGCTTTGCACCAACGAATTGTTCCAAGGTCAGCCTTTTCTTAGGTGAGCTTCCCACTGATCATCAGGAAAGGAATGCGAGATAATACAGCTCTTTGCAATACTGCTGAACAAGCCCACTTGATCAGGTTCTATTTCTGTAAGGGTCATGCAGGAAAACAATAGCCTGGAACCTGAATGTAGAAAGAACAGAAATTTCCTTAATTATGCAGATTAATAAGGTGCTTAGTTAGCACTGTCTGTTTCTCCAGGGGGAAGGTGGTGCTGTAATTATTAGCCAAATAAAATATCTCCTAGGTAATATTTATCACATTGCCTGTTGAAAGATATGCAAGTCAGCATTGTCCTTTTGACCTCTCTGGGAAGATATATAGATATAGATACACAACACACACAAGTGTGTGTGTGTAACTATATCTATATATCTTTGAGAGGTGTGTGCATATGTATATGTATATGTGTATGTATGTATGTAAGTATGTATATATAGATATATAACACACACACACACATATAGATACACACGCATACACTTTTAAAGAAGTTGACTGAGACTGAATTTTTAGCCTGCTTTCATCAAGCTATGATAGAAAGATATGAAAAAGATGGAGACAGAGAGGTAGAAGAATGAACCAAAAATGTGTCCAGTTTAGTTTTCTTGTACTTTTTTCCTAAACTTTCATCTGTTTTGTTCCTTCTATGTCAGCCTGAAAATATTGTGTAAAACATTTTTTAAAACATTTATTATAGGTGCTTTATGCTGTTTCAGTTCAGCAAATCTAAGCAGATGTATAGGATTTCCATAATCCTTGTGGATTATAAGAGTTGGATTGTACCAGGCTGGAGAAGACCATATTACAGGCATAAAGCACAGCATTTGGAACGCTGGCAAAGCCTTGTAACTGTTTTTGCAAACTGATATATTTTATTTACTTCAGTACTATTACATTCATCACAATCATTATCCTACACTGATACTGAATTGTCTATCTCAGGTTCCAGACAGGGAATTTATAATACCATGTCCCTGGGTTCTCACAGCGTCTTTAATCAGCTTGATTACAATGTCAGATACTACTTCTCACAACTTATTAAGGTTGGTCAATTCTAACTTCAGCCAGATTTTGTACAGATGTGTGGTTTATGATGTTTGCCAACTCAGCTGGGCTTTTTAGTTTAGGATTCTGAACCCAGAAAATGGGTTAATTCAGTAATGAAATTAAGCATGTTGTACAGCCTCAGCCTCCAGGTATGATACCCTCAATTGGGAGTAAAGCTGTAGATCAATACTATAATGCAGGTATCTGTTTTATACTTCTCCTGTTCCACTTTAATGCTTTTAGTGTTTTAATGGCTTTCTAATGGTGTTAGTAATTTTGTAATCCAGTTATTGGGCAGATTAGAACAATAACAAGAAGCAAAGAAGCTATCCGGCAAATAAATAAATGCTATTTTCATACAAGAGAGCCAGTTCTGATGTAGTGATGAAAGGTACTGGATAGAATCCAGAACTGTGGGTTCTAGTCCTGCCTTAGGCATGAAGCCAGCTGGGTGACTTTGGGCCAGTCACTCTACCTCAGCCCTAGGAAGAAGAGGATCAGGGCAAATCACTTCCAAAAATGTTGCCAAGAAAACCAGGAGTCAAGACTGACCTGAAGACACAAAACAGAAGAAAACAAAATACCATAGAGTTTAGGTTAAAAAGTCAAAATGTCCTTAAGTTGAGCTGCCCTCCTAGAGACTACTTGGGCAGATCCATGTAATGTTCTGGCAATAACATAGAAATGGTTTGTCATGGTCTTCTTCCAAGACACTTTTTTAACCTCACAGTCTTGTCTACAATCTGGGAATACTTGAAAGTCTCCCATCCAATTCTATCCAGGCCTAACCTAGCTTAGATTTTATAGTTTGGTAAGAAGCTGCAATCTCTCTGGGTAGGATCTTTACATTGTCCTCCCCACCACCACGAACTTTATTTTTTACTTATGTAATGGCTTGTAACAGCCGGATTCTAATGTCAGCTTATCAAGTCATGGCTTGTATGCATTTCTTAACTCTGACCACTTTTCATGTGGTTTGATGGAATTGGGCTTTTATCACTTTGCTGTAAACCACTGAGAAACCTGGATAGTTGGTGGCATATCAAGTCAAGTAGATAAGTAGATAAAATCTTGGGCTGCTGGATACAGCAAACGAGTTGCCCATGTTGGCAACCTTCCATTGGAAAAGCAATGCAAGATGACATTTTCTTAACAGCCCTGGAACCAGACACTTGTCCCCATGTGTGAGAAAACAATAAATCAGTGCCACAGTATTTTCCACTCCTCTGCCTAACTGCTTTTAACATTTTTCCTGATTATATTTTAAGTTGACCTTAGAGCCAAGGATGTTATGAAAACATGAGCTTGGATTACTGAAGTGATTATCTTGCCACATACTGAGTGATATATATTTTAATCCTCCTTTCCCCCTTCTTTACTTTTTTTTTTTTTTTTGCAGAGGCAGCAATTCAATAAATAATTAATGCGGCCTAATCTTTTGGATATTTTCCCTGCTGTAAAAAAACAAACCCTAAAATAAATAATAATAACTGGTCTTCAATCATCAATCTCACAGCCACCCAATATTATTCCCATTGCTCATACATGTCTTAATCCTCTCTTGCCCCTGGTACAAAGGTTGGCGTATAAATGAGTTGGTATTATACATTGCTGTCACGTTAAAATGTAGTAATACCAATGTTTCCCACATTAGATAAAAGCCCTGATCTCTATGGGAATACATAGATCAGCAATCTTCAACAAGATTTCATCTAGAAGCTTTCACTGTCATTGATATCAAACAGGATTTGTTAAGCCCTATGCTATTTTACATGAAGCACCAGGCTAGAGGTCTAGATTCAGGCAACTAGACTGGCTGGGTGTCTGATGTGTTGGAGGAAACAGTGCCATTGAGTCAACTTTAGTCCATCTGTTTGCAAAAGTAAGTCTGGACATTTGATTGATTCAGGACACCACCATCCAGATCTGACCTAAGTAAGATGTAATAGGAAGGTCATCTTTTGATTTCTCCAGCCCCTACAAAATCACTCTTCCACATTCCCCATTGTGCAGATCATATCAATTCCCTTGTCATCACATATAAGGTAAGTTCTTAAACTTCTTCGGAAAGCAAAGGTCTTTGGTCTCAGCCAAGACAAAACAATTTCATTTTTGCTTTGTATTCACGTAACCAACCTAACAAATGAACAAAATCATCTCATAAAGTTCTGGAACATAGATAACGTGGCAAGCCTTCTATATCATCATCTGATGCTTTCCATAAGAGGCAGATGATAAGCTCTCTGTGCAGAGTTCCTTTTGATTTATTGTCTGAGCTCTCAAGAAAAAGGAGCAGAGGGATGAAGCGGCAGGGGTGGTGGTGGTGAAGAGAGGAGACCTCTTGGGCTGAAGTCCTACAGGCATATGTTACTGTTCCAAGACAACTGGTTCACAACTGAATCTGTAATTCCCCAATAGTGATTCTTGAATAATTTCTCAATGGATGACTTAGTGGTAACAGTAGCATTGCTACAGAAAAAGTCCCATAAGAGAAATTCCTTTCTGAAGTCTTCTCTTAGGAGTAACCCAAAATGTGGGATGTCAGGGAGTTTGTAGACTACCAGAAAGAGGGGTGTACAATAAAAAACAGGACCTTCTCAAATTCTCCTTGACCACTTCATCATTAAATAAATGCGCAAATACCCCATCCATGAAAATGTTACCAGACTTAATTTATCCCTTAAAAGAGATTCTAAAGGAAATACTCTTTCATCAGACTTAATGAGAACTAGTAGGAAACACTGCAGAATAAATTATGTGACCACCATTACTACAAATAAAACAATGTAAAGCAGCAGTGACTGAACAGTTATAGCCAAATATAGAAAAAGAGAATAAAAACAAAATTAAAGAATATTTGGGTACCAAACCTAGTTAAACTAAATGGGAAATGGATTTAAGTGAAACACAAGACTGAGAAAGCATCACCTCTAGTTGCCCCTCATTTAATTTCCAAAACCATAGTCTCTCAGGAAAGGTTTCCAGATCCAGTACAGTCATCATTTCAGTGGCAAGTAATTGTGAGAAACATCAGGTTTTCTCTAATGTCAGACAACTGGCAAAAATTGTATAGCTTTCAAAATATATTCTTGGACGTTTGAGTTGTATTCAGAGTTGAGTTGTATTCAGAAATAGAAGGGTTGATTCAAACCTGATTCAAACCTAGCAATGTTTGCTTCCCAAGTCTCGTCCTGATGGCAACCAAGCCATCTTGCTTAGTTACTGGTTTATTGAGAAGAACCAATTTCTTCAACTTGGTGCCCTCCGGGTGTTTTCCCATGGCCAGAATTCCCAGGAGATATGACAGTTACGACTTCCAGCCCTGGATATACTATCGTTATTTATTTGTTCACCTAGATGTTCAATTAGGCTGTATTCAGGATTAATGAGTACCATCTTCACTTTCTGATCTGCCTAGGGGGCCGACAAGTACAAGCATTTTCCCCACTGAAAACCTTCACTTAATTAATGTTGACATGAGCTACCTCTGTCTTGGGCACCTCCTAAGCAAATTCCTCTCTTTTGATTCATAATCAGCTATCATCCCTAGCAGGCACTGTTTTGCATAGGGTGGCCCTAAGTGCAGCTCAGACAAATGGGAAAATGATGATTTTGCTTAACATAGATACACTCTGAGCTTCTTGAGTTTCAAGTGAGACTTGACAATGGAAGCACCATTTCATCTCATGATGTTTTCAGCATATCAGAAGGAAAAGCCATTTTTTCCAATGGCCAGATGTTTAGAAATTGTAATCAACCATTTGACCCATTTGGGTTAGAGCAGTCAAATGCCTCATTGGCATAATAGTTCAGACATAATGCATTTTTCACAATTGTTTCTGACAACTACCAAAACAGGATGGCAGAGAAGAAGTGCATCATCTGTATGTCTTACATCATCTCTTTATTGATATGATGAAGTCATTGAGGAACAAAGCTTAAGGAAGCAGGAACTACTTAATTACATTGTTATCCAACACACACACACAGACTCCGCCACCCATCACTGTAACTTCTTTCATAGGAAAAAAGCCTTGTGTTCCCTAGAAAACCCATGTCAAGACACTAACTCTAGCATATATGAATTAAAGTATTAATACAGATCCATTATTTTGTGTTAGTTGACATGTGGCCTTGGGAAGTGGTGGAAAGAGAGGGACTGTCAGGCCCAGCCCAAGAACAACGATGAGACAGTTCAGTCCAGTATAGTTCCTTTATTTGCTTACACCCTAAAGACAGAATCTTGCCAGACCCAACCTATGCCAAAGCAACCAGTGGCTATACCCCGTGAGACTCTAGGGAGGGGCCAGTCTCAGCTTCTTCACCTTCTCACTGTCCTGCTGCGGTCTGAGGAAGCGCTTGCTCCGTAACCTCTCCAGGAATGCTCCCCCTCCCTTCTGATTCCTTGATCCTCCATTCCAGTATCCTCCTCGCACATGTCTTCCATTACAGGGATCTCATCTACCTGTCCCATCACATCCAGCGGAAAGGGTATGTTGTGGGTGCCATCAACAAAGGAGTGTCATCTAACAGGACCCAGAAGGAGAGACTTTTCTGCCGTGACACCCGCTCTCTGGAACATCATTTCCCCAGAAGTCAGGCTTGAGCTTTTTGGCTTTCTAGAAGGGCCTGAAGACATGGCTTTGCCATCTGGCCTGGGGATCCAGTAATTTGAGTATGGAGCCTACAAAGTGGCTGTATTGCTAAGGAAACTGAGTGTGCTCTCCCACAGATTATGTTTTTAATGGTTTTTTAATAGTTTTTATTGTTTCCTTAAAGTTTCTTTAATGATTTTTGTTGTTATGTTTCTGGTTATTTTTTGTATTGTTCTGTCTTTTTAACTTTGTAAGCCACCCAGAGTTATGGAGGTGAGATGGGTGGCTATGTACATTTAACAAACAAATAAATTAGTAAACAGCCAGCTAAAATTGTTTGCTGATACTCCATTGATCGGGGAGTTGAATTAGATGACTTTAAACATTCTTTCCAGCTCTTATGATTTTATGATCAAAGGACCACTGCCGCCGTTAGATCGTGTTGTTGCAGTATCATTTCATTTATCACTGTGTCAAACTTCCATTCATTTCTTCCACTTTTTTTCTGACACAAGTTTGATGGATGTTGCTTCTTCTCGTGAATACAGACAGCAGCACCTCAAGGAAAGGAAGTAGTACAAGGACAGAGAAAGGAGAACATGGGGAAATTAATTTGTTCTTATTTTCAGTCTTTTTTTTTTTTTAAAGTAAGGATCACAAAAATAGAGAATAATATCTGAAGGGCCCCAGAGGGTGTCCGGCTTGGGGACTAGGTTCCAAAAACCTAGTCAGGTTAAAGTGTGTGAGTATGTTTGCAATCATGGGTTTCAAAGCATGTTGCAACATTTCTCTGGCAATTATACAAAGTGATGGGGTGGAGAAGAGATCATTTTTAGAGCAGGCAAATGATGGCAAGTGTCTCCAGCTTTTGCTTGTATTTATGACACCTTAAGGAGGAACTTGAATCCTCTAAGCTAAATCTGTCTCCTCAAAGGAAAAATAAATAAATATCTACTCAGGGATAATACTTACAAGATTGATAGGCAAACATAACACCCACACCCCCATATGAGTGACAAAAGGATCTTAAGGTCATGGTGCACAGAACTCAGCAAAAAGCTCCATTCCATGCATGGCCCTGTGGAGGGGGGAAAGTTATATTCCTAGTTGGGATTCATTAGAAAAGTTGCTGGAAATAAAAACTGTCAATGTTTATAAATCTTTGGCATCTTGAGTTAAAAGGATGTTGTAGCTGAAATGGAGGGGAAAGAAAGCCTTCTCCAACAAGACCTTGAAGACTTACCAGAAAATGATGGAGTGAGGCCTATGAATTGTCTGATGTGTATGGGAGCAGTTGGCCACATTTTTTGATTTAATAAAATGGCAATGGAAGTTCTCCACAGAAATAACCATAGCAAGGGAAACAGTAAGATAGGTAAGGAAGGAGAAGGAAACCTTCTTTTCCAAGGACCTTCTCAAGATATACTGCCTCCTCTTTCCCTTTGTTCTTAATAACTTTGCCCCAGTGCAAAGCAATATCTGAGACTGGAATCTATGGTCTATTGCAGTGTTTCTCAACCTTGGGAGCTTGAAGATGTGTGGACTTCAACTCCCAGAATTCTTCCACACATCTTCAAGCTTCTGGGAACGGAAGTCCACACATCTTCAAGCTCCTGGGAAGAGAACCTGGCCCTAGGTAGATTTGATTTTGTACTGGATTTGGCAATTGAGTTATTTTTATGATTGTCTTGTTTTCTGCTGACATTCTCTAAATGGGGTAATCCAGGCACCTACTTATGCTACTTAAATTAATTACTTGGCCTGAAAGCAAGTGCTTGATTTGCAGTGATGACAGCCCAAACGTTAGGGCTGAAGCTGGTAATAAAGACTTGCAGCACATCAAGCCCATTATGCTCAAGGAGTAACACTGCCAAGGCCAAGGGGGTGGAGGCGTCACTTTAGATGCAAAGAGGTTACGATAAGGAAGAACAGAGCCAAGCCAATATTCAGGCCTAGTTAGGAACTCTGTTTCTCGGAAAGTTGAAATGGTTTCAGGATTCAGCACTTCCCGAAACTAAGTTTGCTTTGAAAGAAATCACTAATGTGATGTCCCCATTGCAGTGCCCAGAAGCTAGGGATTGACTGGCATTTTGCCGAGTTGTGTTTCTTTGCACATCCTTTCATTTTCATATCACCCAATCATATCACTCTGGGATGGTTTACAAGCAGAAAACTAATGTGCAGAAATTACACAGATAAAACAATCAAGTAATCCCTAACCACTAAAACAATTATAACATAATAGGCACGAGTGTCCCAATGTACTAAGCAGATCAAATGCAAACTGAATTATACTCAGCTATCTACTGGCAACCAATGCAGTACCTGAAGTATCAGTGCTATGTGGCTGAAATGGCTCTTACCTACCGGTATATTGCCTGCTGCATTTTCCACCCATTGCAGTTTCTGGGGGTCTTCAAAGGCAGCCCCAGGTAAAGCACATTGCAGTAGTCTAGTCTACTAATGAGGATGGCATGAGTCACCATCACCAGGGCCTCCTGCTCCAGAAGGGCCACAACTATGTACGTAACAAATACACCATTTGAATGTAGAGGGGAGGCATTCCAAACCCCAATTCTTCCATATCACAGCTCTAGAAAACCAGAGAGCATCCTATGATGCTTATCCTAGGAGACAATGCCTTTGGAACCATCAACAACCAGCACTATTTGGAAGGGAATTCCCTTTTTGGATCCTACCATGAAGGAGGCCCTTTTCCTTTCCAGCCTTCCTTTCTATGGTATAGAATTCCTTCCAGGAGTAAATCAGCAACCGCCCAATTGGCACTTAGGAAACATTAAGACCTAACTATTCAAGGAAGCCTTCAGTGACAGATTTGAGAGATGAGATCCCCCTTGCTGCAGTAAGTGATGGTTTTTCTGTTTTTTCTGGGCATATTATTCCTCACTATAGTACAATAGGAATGATGTTATAGTTGTATTCTGTGGCTGTGTTTTTTGAACCTGTTTGCTGAGTGGGAGTGTATGCTTGTCCCCTGTGACTGAAGCTGCATGAGAAATAAATGCAGTGCCGTACAACAGGAAGCAGAGGGTAGAATGAAATGACAATTTTCTCAGTATAGATATGAGCTAAGTGAGGTCCCCATAATTCTAAATAGAGATTGCTGCTTTCTAATTTGTTCATGAAATTATCCTACTTTGGACACATGATGCAAAGACCCAGCTCTCTGGAGAAGGCTTTGATGCTGGGAAAGGTGGAAGGAAAGGAAAGAAGAGGACAACCAGCAGCAAGGGGGATGGACTCAGTTACAGTGGTCAAAAGAATACTAGTTAGCAGTTACAAACTGTACCAGCAAGACACTGCAAAAATATCAATATTTAGGTTACTAGAATTGAAAAAAATAATATAAAACACTTGAAAATTAAGAGAGTCTTCAATGAAACCATGGCAACAGCTGAGCAGATTTCAGCTTAGATAATAATCCTGGTTACATAAAAATAATGATTTGTGAAAGAGTTTACAGTATTAGACTTTTGAAATAGAAATGGACACAATTTCCTGTTCATCCTGCTATATGTTTATATTGAATATGCACATATACAAGTCTTTTAGTCACTGATTACTGAGTATTACTCACAGGAATCTCAGGAAATGAATACACTTTCTGGTTTACACCCTCAACCCACAAAGGAGCCCTTCATTTAAATCTAAACAAAGCAATTATTTATTGTTCAATGAATACCACTGAAATACTTAGCCCATTAAGATTGGTTAGGTAAGACACTTTCCCATCCTGGTTACAGAAGAATTAGTCATCGATAGGTGTAGAGGAATAATCATTTGTGGTTGGACATACAATGGAGCATCTGCCAGACAAAGGGTGTCATTTTTCTCAGCCTGGTTCACAAATCCTTTGGTGGGTTGCCACAAGCCAGCTCTGACAGCAGCTTTCGTAAGTGGAAAAGGGATCTTGCAGAACTGGAAGTGCATGTGGAAAGGGAAAGGATTAAGTGCTTCAGCCAAAGCACTCTGTACTTCTCCAGATGACAAAGGCACCAGTGAAACAAAAGCAGAGGGTTGATCCTGGCATTTCACATTTCCCCAGTGGAGGACAGCTGAATTACATTCACAGATAGATAGTTGTCATAAAGGAGAAGTTGGGAAATTTCAGGCTTGTGGGTTCTATTTTGATGTTTTACTAGACTCCTAGAGGCCCTCCAACTGGATTGAAGTGCAAAATTGAAGTCAGGAGCTTGGACACATATTCAGAGTGAAGTGACAGTCTGCCTTGGGAGTGATGCCCAACCCAAAGGATTCAGAAAATGCATAAAAGTATTTATTATTTATTTATTTGTTTATTTGGTTTATAAGGCCACCCAACTCAACCAGTGTAACTCTGGGCAGCGTACAGCATAAAAACAAACAATACATTAAAGAAGAAAAAGAAAAACCCACACAACAATAAACAGTACAATACCTAAATACCAAAATAGTGACCAAACGCATAGCAAAACAATCCCAAGGGACTCCCACTCAACAGGCCTTAATGCCTTGGGGAAGAGCCAGATCTTAAGGTGAGAAGAGTTGGGGCCTGTCATATATCAGGAGCATATTGTTCCAGGGGACAGGGGCAACCGCAAATGAAGGCATACTTCCTAGGTTCCATAAGATGACCAGATTTAAAAGAAGGAATCTGGAGCAGGCCCTCCCTGGGGGAGTGGGCAGATATTCTTGGGAGAAGATGGTTCCTCAGGTAACCTGCTCCTACGCCACGTAGGGGTTTAAAGGTAATCACCAGCACCTCAGATCACACCTGGAAGCCTAATGGGAGCCAGTGCATCTTGCAGAATAGAAGTATTACATGGGCATAATAAGATGTGCCCATAATGGCCCACCCTGCTGCATTCTGGACCAACTGAAGCTTCTGTGTGGTTTTCAAGGGCAGCCCCATGTAGAGTCCAATTCAATAGTCCTAACCTTTGAACACAGACTACTTACATTTTCAGAACAAAATTGCTCCAATCTAAAATGCCACGGAGAATAGTGTCTTAGTTCAGCCTTGAACAGGTAGCAATGTGCATATCCGGAAAGTCTTCTTAAAAAGATCATTCAGTTAGCAGATTGCCACCACTAAGAAATCATTTCCCATAAAGCCATCTACCTAATGCCATCTTCTAGGAGACCAGAAGGAAGTTTTTCAAAGATGCATACATGTTTAGATATATTTACACATATCAGCACAATTTCTTACGAAATAAGTTTTACTTAAATCCAGCCTGATATTGGTGGGAGCTGAGAAGTGTGTTGAGACATTCAGGAAACATGAAAAATGGTTGATGACCAAGTTCTAATATGCCCCAGGCCACTGAGGTGCAGTTGAAATCAGTTCACATCCAAGTCCACAAAGATCATCCTTAGTGACTTGCTAATATAGTCTTCTCCAACCTGGTCCCCTCCTTGACTTGTGCTTAGCCACCATGGCTGCTGCTGCTGGGGTAAATTAGCATGTTGTGTGAATCCACCCACTTGGTTAGTTTAGGTTTCATTGTCTTTGTGCAAAGTCAGTATTCAGTAACCAGGTTAGCTGTATTATGAGAATTCAACCATTGAGCTTGGCCTGAAGATGGGGGGCTCTATATAAAAACTAGAGAACCATTTGAAACCAAGTGTTTTCCATTCAGGCTAAAATGCCATAAGCCATCCAAAGAAGGCTGCAATTGATTCCAATCAACTGGAATAAATTTAATCTTCTAGCAGCTAATATATCAGTGATTAAAGATAAACGTTTCTCATCCTCTAGCCATGACTTGGGTTGGTTCAGATCCCTGCACATATAATTCCTTTCCATCTGAGTCCAAATGATATATAGTGGTAGGGAGCAGGGAATTGATTTCCTATTGGAGATAAATCTAAACCAAAACAAAGAGGAACTAAGAAGGTCTGAACTTAATGTGAACCAAAGCAGGAGTTCAGCCAACAGATTCATTATTATATTGTTGATTTCCTGACATTAACCTGAAATGTTCTAGTTTATATTCCTGCTGTACCTTCGGTTGAGGAGGCACATGCAGGTGTCTTAAGCTTTCAGTATCCAGGGCTCATGGACTTCCTATTGTCATCAGTTCTGTCTTCTTAACTAGATTAAAGAACCAGAAAAACAGGAAGCTATATGACAGCTATTCACAAAACTGCATATTTGGAAAAGGTTCGAAAAGCAGTTTATCTTCGCTCTGCCAGCCAATCCCAGTTTCAGGGCCACACATAAAAGTTCAGAATTCTTGCAGCCAAGAAAGACTGTGTAGGTAACTTTTACACCAGAATACGTGTTTACTCAGAATCAAGTCACACTGAGGTCAATGGCTCTTACCTGCAAGTTATTATTGGTAGGAATAGTTCAGTCAGAGATGCACTTTCCAAACCTGGTTTCATACTGTATATTTCATAGCAAAACCATCATTTCCAGCAATTAAATGTTTCTGGTTTTCATTTCCCTGATCTTTCCTTGCATTGTAGCCTCTTGCCAAACATATACTGCATGTCAAGACACTATTCCATGAAACTGAGGCAATTTTAAAGTCTTAGTTTTCATCCTTAAGGTGTCACAAGGCTCTTTAATTCTTTTGCTTTTCGGGGTCCTTTCCAGATTTGGAGGCTTCATTGATTCATGATCAAGACTGCCCTCCATATCCCTGCACTGATTAACTGAAGGCTCAGCTGTTCTTCAAAATAAACCTTGCAAAGAGCTTCGAAATAGGCAGATTTCTACCGATGGGCACTTCCACTTCATTTTGCCTTCCACCTCTGTAGGCTGCAAAACCATTGGATGACCACTAGGTGCCAGCAAAACGTTTTCTTCATCTCTTTGCTTCCATCCAGTGGTGTCTAGATCTTTTTCACCTTAGGGTTTTTTTTTTTCCAGTTCAGCTCTTATAGTCCTAAAAAAAAAAAAATTTCTTTTCTTTTCTTTTCTTTTCTTTTCTTTTCTTTTCTTTTCTTTTCTTTTCTTTTCTTTTCTTTTCTCTTTTCTTTTCTTTTCTCTTCTCTTTTCTTCTCTTCTCTTCTCTTCTCTCTTCTCTCTTCTCTCTTTTCTCTTTACTTTACTTGATTTGTATGGCTGCCCATCTAAAAACACAACTCTGGGCAGCTCACAACTACAATAAAACCCAGATCTATAAAAATCATAAAACATAAAACCATAAAACAAAACCTGGTGTCTGAATCATCCCCTTGGGATGCCCCATAACTTCACTCTGCCTCAGTGCCTGGGTAAAAAGCCAGGTCTTGATGGCCTCCAAAATCTAAAAGGATGGGAGCCTGATGAATCACCAGGAGGAGAGTGTTCCCTAAGGTAGAGGCAGCCACAGGAAAGATATGGTTCAGAGGTCCCACTAGATGGCAAGATTTCAGGGAAGGGACCTGGAGCATGCCTACCCTCTCTGATCTGGCAGGATCTGGAAGTTGGGATTTGCCCCACATTCTGAAGCCTAGATACCATAATACCTTTCCATCATCCCAATATTTACTCCATCCACTCCAAGGGGTGCCTCCTCCCATATAAAATCCAGTAGCTGCCCTTTTAATTTGTTTTTTCCCTAACCACAAAACACAGCAAGAGAAGAACAAAGGGCAGAGTGGATCAGTGGCTGCTGTTCAGTTGACTAGTTAGAAGGAGTGTTGATGGGCACAAAATGAGAAACCTGAACACAATAATGTGGACATTCAGACATGGTACAAAATTTTGACGTGAAGATGAGGGACAAAGCCAGTGGCTGTGTAGAAGTGCTCAAATGTATAATTATAGAGGAAAAAAGGGGGAAACTAGACATTTGAAAAACAAGTCCATTCAGCCATCCTTCTATTTTTGGCCTAAGAAAAACAAAACAAAGAAGGAAAAAAATAACATTGTTTGTTAGCTGCCCTGAGCCCTTGTAGACTGGACAGGTTTAAAAGTACTGTAAATGCATACATACTCCATTTAACTGTTTGTATAGAATAGGCTACAAAAATAAGATGACCGCTAAAAGGGAGCAAAGAGATACAGGAAATTGTAATTCTTTGCTGCCATCTGTTGACTGCCCAAATTTTTGCAGCCCAAATCCAGTTGCCCTCTGTATCTTACAATTGGAGTTCAGTATGGAGATCTGAACAAGAATGTTTTCTCAACAAGAAAGGATTAATGTGTGCAATATAAACCCGTGGGGTTTCAGTTTGTTTGATTTTGCTATAGACGATGACTAGTAAATCAGTGTTCATGGGAACCCAGCCACTTGTGACTTATTCAACCAGTCATGGTGATAGCAAAGCTGGCGTAGTGCAAGTGGATCCAGTCAGTCAGTCTACATCATACTAAGCTATGGTTTGCTTCAACTACAGTTTGCTGAAAATATAATAGTTTGAATCGCACAGAATACTAAGCCATCAATCATACGTTCACATATCAAGCTCAACTAAAACTAGCCATAGTTTAGCTTGGCACAATGTATGAACCCAGCCAGTATCTAATAAATGTTGAAAAGGCACACGATGCATAAAAGTCTCTTTAATTTTGATGAACCAACTCCTTAAAGCAACTGCATCTTTAAAGGGGCTGCTTTAATGAACAGCAGAGAAGTGCTATGCCCTGTGCAAAGCAAGCCTTCCTAATCATTTTTGAAACTTGCCCAGCCCTGAAAAAGAATGCTGATCCACCTTGCAACATTCCTCTTTTAATTGCTAAGAAGATGTTTCCTATCAAAGTTCTTCCACTCTGTCATTTCAGCCAATTTGTAAAACAGATAAGGAGAGATAACACACAGGCCATTGGGAATGTCTATAGAAGGTCAAAAAAGCCATCAGAGCCCTGCCTTTTCCTTACATGCATTGCAGACACAACACACATTTGTCTGATAGGGCTTTGAACATGTGGGTGATGTCTTGAATTGGGAGATTCATCTCTGATCTGACAAGACACACCAGATGCAGCATATATAAAACACACAAAACCCACGTAGGCTGTAGATGCACACATTTTAAGCACAGCCACTGGTGGCCCAAATTTAACATTGCTCATAAGGAACAGCTATTTGCACTGGGAAAATTCATCTATAACCACGTCCTAGGACTTGATCTTCAGTCTTCTAATAAAGATATTTGTATTTCTGCTCCCAAAAAACATCCTTTGCTCCAGATTACCAGTCTTGTTTCCATTTTCCATTTATGTTGCCTTGATTGTTTTCCTTCTTGGGAGAAAAAAAAAGATTAATGAATTAGGTGCCACCCTAAGGAACAAAGACCTGTGGCAGCGTGTAGTTCTGAGTGCAAGCTGTATAGACGGAGTTATAAATTAAGTAGTGATACATAATATATAAAAAGCAATTTTAAACACATAATATATTAAGTCATTCACATTTTCCACAGTTAATTAATCTGTCAGCCATCGGCTCATAAACTATTTGACTCCGTGACAGGTTTGAAGGCGAGCACGCCAGCATGCCTTCCCACAGGTGTGCATCTGGGCGGAAGACAGAATTGTACGTGCATCAAGGGAGCAAAAAGAGGGAGGGGGGAGACTGCATGGGAAGTATGGAAAGTGGGGGAGTTGGGAAGCAATTAAAGCTTTAAAAAAAATTTTTATTCTAATTTGCCAAGAGAAAAGGGGGGAAAACGATTTCCTTGGATATTCATCATGAAGACGATTCAATTCGGCTCACAGTCACGTTCATATCATATTGTAGAATTAATCTGTTTGCTTTTAGGTCACTTCACTGGAGTGGGGAAAATGGAAGATTAAGCAGGAGCGTTATGAAATAAATGTCTAAATAGTCCTCAGATCAAGGCCCCCAGAAATACAACCTTTGTTCAAGGGAAGCGTTAAGCACCAACCCTTTCCTAGAAGAGGTTCAAAGGTCAGCTCAAATGGAAATAAATTGAACTGAAAAGAACACTCTTAATACGGTATTGCCCTTAAATATAGCTGTGATGTGACCTCACATTGCATCTATGTTCCGGCCACCAGCTGAACAAGAATACGGTAGAGCTAGAAAAGATGCAGAAAAGGGCCAGCATATTGATTAGAGGGCAGAGAAACTCCACTGTGAGAAATTATGAGAGGATTGCAGGCTTTATGGTTCTTTGTTTTGAAAGGAAGACATGACTTGCATGGTATGAAAAATGTGGCTTCCACATTTACAGATATTAGAGTTTGGAGGCAACTACTGAAAATTAAAGTAGGGAGATTCAGCATTTATTAAAGGAAGCCCAACTTCACACTTATGGACCTTGCAGCTATCAAATTTCCTATTCTTAAAGTGGGGAGGGACCAATTCTTGGAGGGTCATACTATCAAGAACTGTTGGTTCTGTGGCTGGTGTGGGTCTTCCGGGCTGTGTGGCCGTGTTCTGGAAGTTCCAGAACACGGCCACACAGCCCGGAAGACCCATACCAGCCATCGTATTACGGCCGTGAAAGCCTTCGACAATACAACTGTTGGTTCTGATCACTACTTACTAGGGTGACACAAAGGGTCAATGGAGTGACCACATTTGAAAGTGATTTGGTTGGGTTACCTCACTGAAGCAGATTTATCATGCAGAAAGCAAAGCAGTGCTATTACTAATTGGATTATTTGCCAGTGCTAACCAACTTCTCAGTTCCTTCCTTCAATGGTTCTCTGAGCTTGTTGATCAGTTTCCTCCTTGCCCTCCCATCAAGGAAGCACCCAACAATTATGGCTTACCTTTGTCTTTTTTCTAGAAAGAATGCCCCTACCTGTCACTTCTCTTTTCTACAATTGTCTTTGGGTCTTAAGTGAGACCCAGAAGCATTCTGATAAAGATGATGCAGGAACCCAGCATTTCATAGCATACTCATATCTCATTTATTTACATATTTTAAAGCTTGCTTCCCCCCCCCCCAAAAAAAATCAGCTGTTCATGAAAAGTGTATGCACACATGCATACTGGAGCAGGCCACACTGGAGGACCTGTCCTGGAAATGCATTCAGTATAACTTATAAAGTCAACATATTGCCATGCTTGAAACATTAAACCAGGATTGCAGAAACCCAAACTAAGATCCCCACTTAGCTATGAAACTCTCTGGATGTTCTGGACCCAGTCACCATCTCTATTCCTCACACTGTTGTTGTGAAGACAAAAGAAAGGAAGAATGTATGAAGAAATGGTGGGACACAAATGTAATTAATACTGCAAAATGACCTGCCTTCACTCTGAATTGGCTTGACCCATTTCCCTGCAGCCACATTGGTTTCATTAGATAGGGCCTTCAATAGTCCCAAAAGAATAAGTAGAGAAAATGAACAAGGAAGTAAGTTAAGAAAAAAAAAATGGAAACCCACAAAACCTACCCTTTTGCCCTCAAAATTGTTAGAGGCACCTCATACCAAACTAATCAACCATATGCTTTAAGTTGTTCTATAATATATGTTAGCAGCCACCAAAAGATTTCCTGCCCATGCCCTATTTCCTTCCCTTCTTTTTTCATTTAAAGAAACTCTACTGATGTCCATTCCTGGATGCAGGGGTGCTACACCCAGTGGAAGGTCTCAAGGGCTTTGACCCTTTCAGGGCTCCTTAAGCAACAGATGAAATTCAGTTTGAGTAAACTGCTGAGAGTCAGACTCTAACCAAGGAATCCTTATTTCCAAAGAAGTATTTCAAAGCTGGGCTTGGCTCTTGAGTTTAAGGAAGGTTTTGGCTCATGTAACCCAGCTGTCACCTATTTCAAGACAAAAGGTGTCCAGTCAGGAGAAAAAAGTAGTGATTCGCACATGCATTAGCATTGCCTGAGCTATAGCTCCCATCTTAGTAAGTGGAGGTTACTATCTAGATAGTATTGTATGCCTCTAACAAGCACTTGTATAATTCCCCTTCTAGACTATTTATAGTCAGTAGACAAGGGGGGATGTTGGAAACCACATCCTCTCTTGAGCTTTTATTTTATTTCCCGAGATTTTATTTCTTCTTTAATATTCATTACAGAATCAGACAATATTCTGGATTATATCACTGCAATATTTCTCATTTTATAAGTATGTATTTCTCTGGGCAGGTGGTGTGACATTTTTCAACATTTAATTCCACTCTCTACCAAGCCAATTCTTTCATAGCCCTAACAGCAATCTTGGTAGCAGAAACCTGGTAGAAAAGATTTCCCTGTCATGTGAAAAACTTTTGTATGACTTGAATGTAACCACAATATGATTTGTCTTGTTTCAGCCTAGGATATTTTGTTC
Organism: Python bivittatus; assembly: GCF_059951505.1. NCBI lineage: Eukaryota > Metazoa > Chordata > Lepidosauria > Squamata > Pythonidae > Python > Python bivittatus. The sequence continues at coordinate 8,195,221 of NW_028277052.1, read as the reverse complement.
ACACAACAAATTGTGGTTCATTCAAAAAGCCATGATTAAAACAAGCCAACTGGGCAATGTGTCAACCCAGCTGCCATGGTGTCCTACACTGCACTCATCTAACAGTGTGGTTGTGATGATGGTGGTGATAAATTATGACATTGTTCTTTCACAAATGCACAATGGTGGACTAAGGTATTATTCAGTGGTATTTTAACTTATTCCAGGAATAGGGCATACTTCATCATAAAAAGCAGGTGCATTCTTTTTTCTATGAAAATATTTTCTTTAACCTGAAAAATTGTCAAGGGAGCAATAGATCTTCTCCTCCCTGCCCCCCACCCCTATTCCCAGTGTATTCTTTAGATGTATAGGTCCATCTGGTGGATGAATGGTATACTACAGGTAAACACCTCATTTGCAGAACCAGCTTCGTTGTAGGCATTTAGGATAAAGCATACTCTCACTTTTCCTTTATTAACTTTGAGTAGTGTACTTGTGATAGCAGGTTACACTGTCAAAATCCATGCAAAGATCAGGAATCACATTTTTAGGCTTACCATTTAATCTCTGAAGATGAAGAAGTGAGTTGTTATATTTAAAATACAAGAACTTTCAAAGCATGCAAGACGTATGGTGGGCATATTCTTTGTTAAGGGAAGTGCAGCAAGAAAAGTTATTTGGCAAGAGAAGATACTGTGGAGATACTGTTTGGCAAGAGAAGATACTGTGGAGCTCTTGGTGCTCTCTGAGCTTGGTTGTTTGCTTGCAGATGTTTCATTACCCAACTAGTTAGGTAATGAAACATCTGCAAGCAAACAACCAAGCTCAGAGAGCACCAAGAACAACAAAGTTCAACCCTGAGCTGCATGTATTCTCTTCTATTGGAGAGAAAACAATCTACAGCTTCTGGAGAACAATGGTTCTCCAACCCCAAGTAGATATGATGGACTGTCCTTCAGGATTGGAGATTAATTTGTTTCTCATGCATTCTGTCCAGACTACTAGAGCTATCTTAAGATTTCTGGATGATGATGATGATGATGATGATGATGATGATGATGATGATGATGATGATGATGAGTCACCTTAAAATTTAAGGTGAAACAAACAGCATATATCCATGGAGTCTCAACTTCACAACTATGTAAAAGTCTCCAACCTCCATCAGCATGTTGTGGCAACAGTCTAAGCCAAGAAGAAATTCTTTGGCAGTGACATCAATTTTGCAGTAAATTAGTGCAATGAGATTAGATTGACAGCCTCTTTGATAATCAGAGTGACTGAATGGTGTTTTTAAAACAAGCAACCCACGTTCTAATTGCAAAGAGGCCATACGTTGATCACGTATTATTTTTCTTCATATAACCTATGAGTAGCTGAAGTGTTTGGCTATAATTTTACTGTTATTTTTATAATTTACATAACATCATCATAGCACACAAGAGGGACAAAGTTTTCAATGAGAAGGTCCACATTCCTTCAAAGATAGTCCATCAGGAACCACATGATCATACTGAAGAAGAAGGATAACAAGAATCTATATTTGGGGATGTTTACAGTACAATCAAAATCTTAAAATTGGGAGAGATAACAAAGAGTAAATAGCTCTTATATTGTATACATGCCAAGGAATAAATCTGAAAAAGATATCTTACATCCATATGAGATGAAAAGCAAAGGGTGATCAATGAATCTACAATGTATGCATACTCAAACTTGCTTTGAGCTGTGGATGAGACCTAGAGTTCATGCAGCACGCATCACCAACACCAAAGAACCACAAGTAATTACTGTAGCTTATGATGTCATATGCAAATCTAAGTAATAAGTGCAGTTGTGTCCACATTCTGTTGTTGTTTTCAATAAACATATCATACATCCTAACTCCTAGGCGTGTTACACTTCTAGCAATATTAATCCTAGAATGATACAGAGTCAAACCTTCAGATATTACAGCACATAGAAACATGTTTTAAAGTCACTGATAGGGAGGAGGATAAACATCATAGTTCTGGATGCTGAAGGAGAGAGTTCAAATATATACCCTACCTTCTTTATGAATTAAAACTCTCCCAGAATGATTTCTCCCATAGCCTCCTTATACTTCGAAGAAGTTTCAGAGGGAAGAAATGCAGCTGTTATTCAAGAACCAGCTGTTGTGCATTTGACAGTGGTGTAAGACAAAAAAGATGTGGGAAGTCAGGGTTGTCTATTGTATACAACGTTGAAAGAAATATTTGTATAAATGGCTGAATAAAGCAAATTAAGTCCAACAAGATCAAAGGTTTCAAAAACTTCACTGAGTTATGAATTAGCTCAACAAAATAGAAGCAGTAAGCCTAAAATAACAGTTTGATTAAAAAAAAAAAGTCCTCTGGCCCAGCAACAAAAATAGATCAGGCTTCTTGGAAAATGCTAACATGGCACTGATACAACCAAGATAACTCATCATATCATCATTCAAATTATGTTATGATGCACGTGACATCACTTGCCCACTTGCCCAGCTGAGGACTCCTATGGACAGGACATTTTAGACCCAAGAAACGTAAGCTAATACAAATGTTTGTGGCACTATCTGTTTGCTAGGTAACAAATAATCAGCTATCCATTAGTTCTGAGTTTTGGGTGAACCTTACAATTCCATTCTGAGAGCTGTAAAAACAACTTCACTTGTAATTTGCACCCTTTTGAGGTGAACCTGGCATATACACATAAGTAGAACGGGGCTTCTGGCCTTTTGTGAAATGGCAGAAACTTCTAGATTAAATCTAAATCCCAATGATGTCCCCTTATCTTTCAGCTACTGGTGGCTGCTTAGGAATCACAGCAAAGGTCCCCCCACATCCCTGTAACAAGCTTCTTTCTTCCAGGGTCTAAGAGAAAAGTCCGAGAAAATGCCATTTATGTCCAGTATGAATAGTACTAATGAATGCTAGTTCTAGATTGTGAGGAACCCTCAGGGAAGATGTTCACAGAAGTCTTTCAACTGAATGTAGCCACATCTCTCTCCCTCCCTCCCTCCCTCCCTCCTTCCTTCCTTCCTTCCTTCCTTCCTTCCTTCCTTCCTTCCTTCCTTCCTTCCTTCCTTCCTTCCTTCCTTCCTTCCTTCCTTCCTTCCTTCCTTCCTTCCAGGATTCATTTGTGCTTCTTCCCAGAAAGAACATGGGGACACTTCCTGGCATTCTAACCCCTAAGACAAGTTCTGGGCAATGACAGCTTGGCCAAAATATGGAACTACTTTCCAGAAGCTCAGTCTGAGTCTGAAGCTAAGCAGCAAAATATATTTATTTGCTGGTTGTATATCCCATCTTTCCTTCATGCTGACATACACAGCACTCCCCCCTTTTGTTTACTTTAGTAACAACAATTCAGTGAGTTTGAACGTGTAGCTGTGAGTGACTGAATCAAAGTTACCCAGAGGACTTCCATGGCCAAGGCTGGACTTGAATCTGGATCTCCCCGGTCCTAGCCAACATTTTAACTACTGTATCGCACCTACTGTCAAATCAATATAGATGTCTTAATGTATTTATTTTTCATCATGGATTTGTCATGTTGCTTCAGTGAATGCCTTTTCAAGGAAGGACATAAACAACTAATTATCTCTAGCTCTTAGTGATAATAAGGTTTTAATTGCCTTGATAATGATTTGTAAAATTTGTAAAATTAAATTAAAGGTTCCAGAATCCTTAACAACCTCCTTGACCTCTTTCTCAGGTCATGGGCTGTTAAGACATTATTTATGAACATCCTTCAAGAAGTACTTTATGGAAAAACACTCTTCTCACATCCAAGCTGCATAGCCTCAAGCTGCATTTAGGTTAACAAAATCCTCAGGCATGAACAAAAGCCAAACTTGAATATGGTTTGGATAAGACGTTCTTCCTTAACCTGGCTGGTGCCCTGATATGTGTTGGGACTACAACTCTCAGAATTTCCAGCCAGTAGCTGTGCTGGCTGGGGCTCTAGGAGTTCTCCCAAAATATCAGGAGGGCTCCTTAGCACCATGAGGGCTGTTTAGCACCACTACTTGGTGCCATGAGAAGAGTCCCACGCACCACATTTTGTCTGGGAAAAGTGGTTGTTCCCAGAAAAAGGCCAGATCAATTGTAATGTTGGCTCATCCTACATAGATCTCTTAAACCGTCTTTTGTTTTCAACCTTACTTTATGGAGCACTGGTGGTGGGGAGTGGGTCAAAAAGCGAATCTGGACTTTCGACATGTGTTCTTGGCTGGCTGAATTCAAGAGAGGGTTTTAAGCTTCCCATGGGAGTAGCCTTTCACAGCTCTTTCCTAATCCTCTGGAAATCGCCTGTTCTCTACAGCTGTTGAGTCTCCTGATAAACTATTTGTTCAATTATTCTTGGCAGAGGGATCACGGCCTGCCTCAAAGGCTCCCGTGTCTGCAGCTCAGCTTGCTTCAGTCATGCCAGGCCCTAACAAGATGGCCTCCTGAGACCAAGGCCTGTTTCAAACCTGCTTCCATTTACCTCAAGATTTCATACCTGGTCCACCACCCCACCCCACCCCACTTTCTCTTTCACTTCTCCATTGGCCATGCTAGAACTACCATATCTGGGCTGAAAAAGAATCTAGATGGCCACTAGATGTCAGCAAAGAAATAGATAAAAGACTGGATCTTTCATGCCCTCTTGTGGTCATCCACATGTTTGCAGCCTAGATCTGATGCCCTAGCCAGGGCACCCAAGGGTTCAAACAGGATGGAAGACAGGAAACCCCAAGATAGCCCCACCGGAGTGCTTGTCTGATAAGCTAAATAAAAAAGCAATTGAGATTAACAAAGGCTGTTGGGACAAATGCTTCCCCAAAGTTTTCTGAAGGCATTGGCGGTTTGTTCTAACAGATCAAGTCAGCTGCAGCTGCTGTCTCTATAGCAATAGCAAGCAACACAGGCCCCGCTGGGATCCTGTGATGAAAATGTAAAATCCGACAAGCAGCTAGTCGGGAAGGAGAGATGACAGACCGGTCAGATCTGCATCATATAAATGGACTGGTAATTAACACAATTTCTTTCCCCATTTGTCTCTCTCCTGTGTCTGCCTACCCAACTGGGCTTTTGCGGAAACATTAAAACCCAACTAATAAATGGCTTACAGCTGCTGAAAGATGAGCCTTGTCTGGTCGCGACTGGGATGGTCACCTGCTATCCTGTCCCTACCGTTGCCCTCCATTGATCTTCCAAGGGGTCCAGACTCCAGCCTGAAGTTCTTCGAGACGGAGACGAGGATCACAACACTGCCCAGAAATCCATGAATTGTCTGGATTCCAGCAAGACTCCTCATATCTCATGTCTGAGGCAGTGCAACCAGAGACATAGCAACCACACAACCAAACAGTGTCTGTGGTTTCACTAGCCATCTACCCAGGTATTTGAGGACCATTTCACCTGGACTGTTTGCAAGGTGCTCATTGGAATGGTTGAGAAATGTCATGCAATTTCTCACATTAATTTCCAGACCAAAAGAAAGGAGGTGTGAGAAGGAAGCAAGGAAGAGGGTCAATGGAGAGAAAACAAGAGGGCAGTTTTTTGGACAGGTAGCCCACCATTTCAGTTTGCTTTCTTTTCTGCTTTACTCTATGGCCCTTAACATAAACCTCCACCTGAATTTCATCTGAGTTAGAAAAACCTCTTTTCAATTAACCTCTTGATATTTGAAAGTTGGACCTGGGAGTTTCTTGTTTGAAAGTCTAGCTTATATTTTTTACATTTGTGGGCCTTCCTTTTCAGCATAAGAATATCAAGTATACATGCCATATTCCTGAAGGCAATAATGTCAATTAAATTAATTGCAAGAAAATTCTCTGTAGTTCTCTGGCACGATGCAATCTAGATTGAGCAACAAAGACTGCTGGAAAGGGAGGTATAAATCCCAAGAACCCAGGGAAATGTTGAGTTCAAGAAACATCTTCTTCCATGTTTACCTGACTGTTCTTTAGGATTTCAGGGTTCATCTCCTAGCCTCCTACAAATGAAGCAAGGTGGGTAATAATAAGGTGCCTCCATAGAAGGTCTTCCCCAGAGAGTTTCATCTGCTGCCTACCTTCTGGTCTTTCCCCCCAGGTAAAGTTTGATTTGTTTTTCCTGGTCTTCTAATTATATGGTCTAGCATAATTTCTCAGCTGTCTTCCAAGGCTCAGAGCAAGGCACTGGGTGGGGCTACCCACTGTTCTTATTTTCTAAGAATAGCTTAAAGACCTATGAGATGCCTCTATAGGCTTTGCAACATGCCGTTTCCCATGTTTTTTCCCCCCTCTTTTTAATTTTTTTTTTTAACCAGATGAGATAGGGAGCTTGACAGGCGTTCAAAGAGATGTGATCAGCACACTGACCACCTAGATGTTAACACTTTGCATATTGATTTGATGATGTTTGGCAAGAGCCAGGTCAGTGTTCCCATTGCATTCCCTCAATTGCTGACCTCGATGCACGAGCAACCCATTAGCAGAATCCCTTCTCTGATTCCAAAGCTCCATTTTTCCAACAGGTCCTGCATCTTTGTGTATCAAAACCCACCCTATTGAACTTGCAGCATTTACCAATGGGGGAAAAGGCTGAGATCAGAGGGGCCATGTGGACGCCGTGTATGCTGTATGCCGAAGATTACTCTAGCATCATTTCACAGGGATAACTCCACTTGGCAAGCTGGGTGAGTTGAACAGGACTTCAACTTTCTGTGACCTCTTGGAAATGAAAACATTAAAGCCAACTCCTCTTGCTGTAAATATATAAAAAATTCCTTTGGCCATCAAAGGCTTGTACATCACCACTTTTTGCTTCAGATTGACTGGCATGCTACAGATCCCAAGACCACTTCATCATCAAGAATGTTGCTTGGGATTAAAGTTCTGTGTATTTATGACCCCCTGGATCCAGTGTCACTTGAAATGGAAAGAAAGCTTTAGAAAGAAATGAAGCAGAGACAAAGGCAGAGAGAGGAAAAAAAATATGAATGAATTTCTTCTGGAGGCAAAAGATTTTAGAGAAACATTAAGAAGGTTTTGGAGAACGTATTAAAATTCTTCCTCCTCGGCCACCTAAGAGATATTCAGACCAGCCCCTGTTAAAATTAATAGACTGGATTTTCCATTGAATATTGTAAAAGGTTATGAAAGAATAGAAAACTTTATTGTACTCAAAACCCAACACCATTTAACATAGAACTTTCAAAAATCAAAGACTCTGCTAACTCGATAAGCATATTAGAAAAATATAAAATCATATTTATAATCACATATTATAAAGATTCTACAAAGAAAACATTGGTTCCTATATGGTCCTGGAAATATAATTCTAAAATGCTTCCATTCTTTCAATTAGTCTTAAAAAAAGAACATTAACACATAGAAATTCATTATCTTGGATCAAACACATTCAGTGCTGTTTGAGGGTCTTCATTATATGGCATCTTAGAAATAGACAGTTTGCAATCCCTTGACAAATAAAAGCAAATAATAATCCTTATGTGACCCTTAGGGTACAGACTCAGAAGTGGTGTGTGGCCTTGGAAGTCTTCTTTGTGATATCTCTCTCTCCGTTATCTCTCTCTCCGTTATCTCTCTCTCTCTCTCTCTCTCTCCGTTATCTCTCTCTCTCTCCGTTATCTCTCTCTCTCTCTCTCTCTCTCTCTCACTTTTTGGTGCCTTCAAGTCAGTCTTGAATCCAGGCAACTGCCTAGAGAAGTCCCTGCAGTTTTCTTGGCAAGATTTCAAAAGTAGCTTGCCATTGCCTCCTTCTTAGGACTGAAAGAGAGTGACTGGCCTAAGGTCACTCAGCTGGCTTTGTGCCTACGACAGGACTAGAACTCATAGTCTCCTAGTTCCTAGCCTTGTGCCTTAACCACTACACCAAACTGGCTCTAATTAATATAATATCCTAAAACACAATGGATGAAATTCCCCAATTGGTCTAGACTTCTGGGAATTTCTCCCAAGCCTAAGCAAGTTTTAGTATTGCTTCTCTGAAGTTGGAGCAAGTGCACTCATCCTGGAATAGGAAGTTCTACCCCATCAGCCTCCCAGGATGGTTCTTTTTGATGTCATGGGACAAATGGAAGTATGTCAAGGTTGTCATGCATGCCAGGAAGAACCAGGGATCCAACACACTTTCTATGCAAGATGTTCTTGGTTGGAAACTTAAATTTAGGAAAGTAAATTTTTGCAGGTGGCACTAACAGAAAAGGGCTGCCCTTCATTGGATGTGTTCAGGTGACAGCTAGACTGTTTTCTGTCAAGGATTTATGCACTGAGCAAGAAGTTAGACTCCTTCCAACTCTAGGATTCTATGCAGAAAACAATTTTTTTTCACCTTCATGTGACCTTCCATTTTTTTAGTGGTAGAACCAGGAGTGTATATATCAGTGTTTCTCAGCCTTGGGAATTTTAAGATGTGTGGACTTCAACTTCCAGAATTCCCCAGCCAGCATGGCTGGGTGGGGAATTCTGAGAGTTGTAGTCCACACATCTTAAAATTCCCAAGGCTGAGAAACACTGGCATATATAATGCATTAAAGAAAAATATTTCTCATTCAAGGAAAAATCACAGAGAAAAGTATAACTAATAATATGGAGTCCTTGGAGTTCTCTGAGCTTGGTTGTTTTCTTGCAGCCATTTCATTACCTGGCTAGGTAACATCTTCAGTGTTACCGGAAGATGTTACCTAGCTGGGTAACAAAACGTCTGCAAGAAAACAACCAAGCTTACAGAACTCCAAGGACTCCACAGTTCAACCCTGAGCTAAATATCTTCTCTTGGTCTGATAACTAATCAAAGATGGAAGAGATCTAAATACAGGATCAGTTGCTACAACCTGCAACGTGGTCAGAGGTTATAACCATCATCAATCAGATTAATTCTTAAGTGAGAGCTCTTTTGAAAGAATTATTTAGATCAATGTTTCTCAACCTTGACAGCTTGAAGATGTGTGGACTTCAACTCCCAGCATGCTGGCTGAGAAATTCTGGGAGGTGAAATCCACACATCTTCAAGTTGCCAAGGTTGAGAAACACTGATTTAGATGCCAAGGGAGAAATGCCATGGAAAGTTCTTCACTTTCTGCTCACTATCCCTCCTCCAGCTTTGCTTCTGGTTGGTTTCCCCAGGTTCTTGCTCAGAATTTTCACTGAAACAAAGCTTCTTTTCTGTTAGTGCCACCTGCAAAAATCAAGCCCTCCTGACCCAACCAAGCTGGAATGTTTCCTCCTCATGTCATCACCACCTTGCAGTGTTTTATGATATACAGTTGGTTGCCTGAAATCTGGCTGTAGATCAGCACCCAGGCAAGAAATCACAGCAGCGTAGCTGAGAAATATACATGTACTGGTATGTGAGGATTCCAAGTTTCAGACAGGAATTCTCTACAGTTAATGGACAAACGCTGTAGGTTTTGCCATGCTTCTAAAATTGTTTAGGAAGAAGCATTTCTGATAAGAACTATATACAGAATCTGTTTCCAGTTATTTACATGGGAAATAAGCTGACAAATACTAGGAGGTGTTAAAAGAAAGACGTTGTGTTTTATATAATTGTGATAGCCACAATACATTTTGGGTTTAACCAGTTGGGATAAAACAAAGGAAATAATGCAAAGGAAATAATACAAAATGAATGTTTTATTGTTTTTTTTAATATTCACTTGGTTTGTATGGTTCCTTGAACTGTAATTCATAAAGGAAAAGAAGCTGAAAAGATGGAACACTCTCTCAGTTCCACTGATATTAATAGCAGCTGCTTTGGATCACTGTGCTCCAAAATTTGAGCTGCAATCAAGGAGTAATAAATACAAAAAAAGAGGAGGGCACAACAAATTGATTGGGGGAAAAAACCCATAATCACCCTTTTCTTTGCATTGCTTCTTTGTTTTAAGGGATACAATATTCAACCAGAAGAGTTTTTGCAGCCATGAAAATACAATGATGGATAGCATATAACATTAAACTATCCACGTATCATCCAGCTGTGTCAGAAGTATAGAAGGCGCAAAACTATTTTCTTACTAGTAATAGTTTATCCACTGAACCAAATTCAGCTTTCATACCGGGGGGGGGGGGGAGTTCCTGAGACATTAAAGTAATTCCCTCCAACTATTTTCTCTGGTTCTCTGGTTCTCTAGACCTGATGTTAAAGGTAGCATTTTTCATGGGGATGGTAGAACCTATAGTCTGACAGATAGAGGCAATGCCAGGTTGGTGAAAGTTGATATAAAAGAACAACAAAGCACTAGGATCCACATTTCTGGATTGATTTTCCGGCATGAATATCTTTTCACCATTCTGGAAGTCAATAATTCAGCAACATCTCTTCCCATGCTACTTGAGATGGATAAATGTTTCACCCATAGCTAGCTGATGTTCTTCCATATTGCACATCCAAAAGCACTGAGGATTGTGCTGTTGACAGACTTTGGAGGGATGACATGGGGATAGGGGGTTAAATAATAGAAACAGAAGTGGATATTGTGAGCGGGGCTGGCTTCACTGCATAACTTTCTGGGTGCCATCACAGCATCCTGTGGCCTCAGATGGGGGTTGCCCCATTCTGCTTTCAGTCCTGACTTTCTCTTCACTTTATAACAGAAGAGTAAAGTCTTCCATCCACCATCTATCTACAGCTGGAGATCACTTCCACGTGGCCTTTTTTAAAGGGTATTAAAACATTCCTGGGCCCAACTTGTATCTTACAGATTTTTTTTTCTTGAACTGCAAAATATAACTCACCTGCATTGGCCCATGAAATCCTCTCCTCTCCTCTCCTCTCCTCTCCTCTCCTCTCCTCTCCTCTCCTCTCCTCTCCTCTCCTCTCCTCTCCTCTCCTCTCCTCTCCCTACAGCTCAAGCTCAAGCTGTTGTAAAATAAATATCCCCACAGCACATTTGGTATTGGACTCATTTCTCATGGATTACAGTCTTCCCTCCCCATGTCACCATTGTTCTGAGGCTTGAGAAGTCCCAAGATGATCCTGAGTGTCTTTGTGTTTGTTTTAAAGAAAAACCTTCCCAGAAGTTTGTGTCGGTGTGTGAGAAAGAAGCAAGCCCTGTGTTTGTCTTCGGATCTCATGCGCTGCACTTAGAAGAGAGTATGTTACTTCGTTTCTCCTTATTTAGCTCACAACGCTGCCTATTTATTAGATTTATATCGGAGATTTTCTCCCGGAATCCAAGGCCACTCCCTCTTCCAGATTTTCCCTCAACAGCAACTGGGAGGGGTAGATTGGGCTGAGAGAGATGAACTGGCCCAAAGTTGCCCGGTGTTTGAGGGCACACATGAACCTTGTCATCCTAATTCAATACCTTAACCACTATACCCCGTCACCGTCATTTCCTGAAAGAAGCACTGCCAGAAAGAACGAATTCCAGGTAGATTTGCCAGGAAGAAAATACACAGCCAGATTGTGACCAAAAGGTGAGGAGCTGTAAGGATTTGCTGCAGAGGGAAAAAAACACCAACTGCCAGTATTCCAGAAGAGGATTTCTAGCGTCATCCTTCATCCAGAAGATGAAGGCCCAGTGAACGTTATCTTCATGACTCCTGTAATTCCAAGGAAGAACACGATGGTTAGGGGCAATTTATTTTATTTCGTTGTTTATTTAAAAACTTACACACCACCTATTTCACACAAGATAATCCTAGGCAGCTCACAGTAACTTTTTCCATCCATCAATACTTTATAAAACTGAAATAGTGATAGATGGATGGACAGACAGACAGATGGATGGACAGACTGATGGATAGACGGACAGATGGACAGATGGAGAGACTGGTGGATGGACAGACAGATGGACCAATAGCCAGATGGACAGACAGACAAAGAGGCAGAAGATGGATGGACGGATGGACAGACAGATGTATGGATGGACAAACTGGGGCAGACTGATGGGCAAGTGGACAGACGGATGGACAGGCAGATGGACAGGCAGACTGACAGACTGACTGTCAGCCGTACTAGGTAGACCAGACAGGAAACATGACCAGATAAGCTAATTCTACTGTACTGTAAAGCCTAACTCCTGCAAGGCCAGTGGTTGCTGAGGTTGTTCATGAAAGCAGTGCCCATCCGTTGCTGCCTCCCATGACCTCTCTGACTCAGGGTAACCTTTCCAGTGTATCAAGTACTCAGCCCATCTCCCTCTGCATCTAGAGTTTAGCACCACTTCTACCTCACGCTCTTCCTCCCCATTTACCAGTATGGGAGGGGGGGTGCCATCTATGAACGCAGAGTGCAAGGGGGTGCCTCTTTCACAAGCAGACTGATGGAATACAGGGTAAACTTTCACTCATGCTGGCAGTTGCAACCGAAATGCTACTGGGTTTATTTGTTTAGTCACTGGGAAAGGGCCAACAGATTCTGAGTCTAGTTTCTTGGAAGGTCTCACATAAGTCAGAAATTAGTAGAAAGCCACACTAAATCCCCTTCTGTAATTCTAGCCCCCGTCTGTCTGTGTGCATCTGCTGCTTTTTTTACGCAGCCTTTGCTAGTTCGAGCTGTTCCTTTAAGAGGCTTTGGGCTGCTTGCGTCTCGTGCAGGAAATCTGTGGTGCGAGGAACAGCACTTTCTTGCCTGGTTGTTGGTAAGAGTCGTAGGTGGAATCCATAAGTTGCCTGGAATGGGACATACTGATAGAGGTGTGTGTTGCATTGTTGTATGCAAATTCAGCATCAGTCCAGTTGTCTTGCCGGACTGAAATATAGCATCTTAAATATTGCTGCAACCTTCTCCATTGGATGCTGGATGATACAGGGAAGACAAATGAATTTTAATGCATAATAAGTGCAAGAGGGCCTTCCAGAATTTGGCAGTGAACTGACTCCCTCTGTCTGTGATCACACGATTGATCAACTCTCTGTATCTAAACACATGGTCCAAAAGATGTTGAGCTGTTCCCTGGATCATTGGAAGGCCTTTGCAAGGAATAAAATGAGCCAATTTGGTAAATAAATCCACTATTACCAGTATGCTAGTATATCCCCACATTGGGGGAAGATCAGCGATGAAATCTAGAGAAACAGTGTCCCAGGGCTGCAACGGGGTCTCTAGCAGTTGTAATAATGCAGCCAACTTACCAGGGATTGGTTCTGCTCTATGACAGACATGGCAAGAGGAAACATAACCCTTAATGTCAGCATGGGTGTGTGGCCACCAAAACTATTGCATCCTGATGCTGCTTCGCCCCGTCTCCGAAGGTCATTTCCACATACCATTACACTGATGGACTGACAGATAGACAGATGGACAGACAGGTGGACAGACAGATGGATGGACAGAAGGACAGACGGACAGATGGGTGGAAGGACAGACAGACTTACAGTTGGATGGACGGACCAAAGGATGGACAGATAGATGGACAGGCAGATGGATGGACAGACAGACGGACAGGACAGACAGACTGATGGGCAGGCAGATAGGTGGACATGGACAGACAGACATTCAGAGTGATGGGCAGATGGACAGACAGGCTGATGGACAGACTAATGGACAGAAAATTTCAGAAACAAAACAATGTTGAGTTTGTTGAAAATTTAATCAAGCTCCGACTGGCAGTGATTTTCTGGATCTCAAGCTATTTATATCATCTGCTACCTGATTTCAGGGATTGCCCATGGGAATAGCACCAGAGAGGGAAAGCTAGACTGCAAGCAAAATATGAACTTGATTACTCACCATGGCAGCTATTCAGTGTCTCTTTTCTTATATACAGCTTGTACATATCTGTCACTCTCAGAGAAAGCACTTATATTCCTCTTTGTCTCTGCTTTGAGTTTGTCTCCTATTGCCAGTTTCTGATTGCAAATGCCAGTAGCCCAGATATCTGACTCAAATGAGGCTTCAGCTGCTACCTTTCTCCCTGATCTCCCTGCCTTGGATGTAATGAGTACAGAGATGCATAGCTGCTAAGTGTCTATGCACCCATAAAATCAAGCTTGGTATAGGCTTCTGATTCCTGAATTGCTTCAGTGAAGAAATGCACAACTGAGAATCCAATCCAAACTCATTAGAATGGGCCTTTCAAACCTCCAACAAATATATGGGCTGACAAATGGAGCAGGCAATTTCTCCAAATGTGTCCAAGAGAAGAAGAAATTCTCTAACCATTTTTGAGGAGCAATACCCCCTTATCAGTCTGAAAAAGCTCCAAGAGCTGAGGTCCCTCCTGAAGAGATTTAACTGATGTCTGGAAAGTAGGAAGCCATTAACTCCTGAGGAAAGGATTATACCATGAAGAGCAGGGCATTAAAGTGTATCTCTTGGTCATCTCATCTATATACTTCCAAAACTCTCATGTCTGTAACCTTCAACTGGGCAAAACAGTGCATCATAGGGCAACAATTTTTGAACCAAAATACCTCAAATGGGCTAACTTACAGAATGTGTCTGAATTCCAGGGCCCATTACTCCCATGGGGTTGAAATTTGAGAAATTTGTAGCCACTTCAGCACCGCTGCACTGCCATGCCACAACAGTCAGCCAAGGTCACATGATCATCATGGGCATATCCCCAACCTCTTACCTGCCTTCCTCTGTCCCCTGCACCCAATCAGCTGGCAGCAAGGCCTGACAGGTAAGTGGCAATTGGCTGCTTTGGAACCAAAGCCAAAATCTGAAACTTCTTAATGGCGGTGGGCATTGAGGGAAGGATGAGGGAGTGACTTGGATGCCCGCTGGCAAGGTAGGGATGGCTAGAGGACACCGATGGTCAACAGGTGAGTACTGTTCCTCCCTCAAGGGAGGGGGTCCTTAGGGACACATCAGAATGGGGAGCAGGCATGCAGTTTTCCTCATGGTCTGAGGTTCCCTTTGTTCCACCTCCCTGCAGCCAAGTGACAAGCAGTTCTGCCGGTCAGCTGAGGAGGAGGAGGAGAAGAAGAAGGAAGCTTAACCAGGGCTCTCTTGAGGGTTGTGCGGGGAGGGCAAATGGTGCAAGCCTATATTATAGGGAGGGAGGGAGGGAGGGAGGGAGGGAGGGAGGGAGGAAGGAAGGAAGGAAGGAAGGAAGGAAGGAAGGAAGGAAGGAAGGAAGGAAGGAAGGAAGGAAGGAAGGAAGGAAGGAAGGAAGGAAGGATTTCTGATGCTCCCTGCCAGCTTCCCACAAGCAAAGTCAATGGGGAAGCTGGAAGCAAGTCATAAGTTGCTTGTACTCCCACTACGTTTTTGCCTATCTGTAGTCATTCTATTTCTTTGTTTAGGTACAGAAATATCTCTGAAACAATGACCCAATAGGTCATGGGTTGTCTAGTAACTAATAAATGCAAAACAGGATTGGAAAGGAAGTTCTCTCAGCAGAGGGCATGAAAGATTTGGTAGAAAAGGAAGACCAAGCCATTTTGCTACATCATATAAAGCCTAATCTTAATGCTTCCTCCCCCTCCCCCCTCCCCACACACGTATGAGACTGCCACACATCCTCTACATCATCAACAGACTGAGTAGATATTCTGCTTTGAACAACAGCCTCCAAAATATATGTAGCTTCCATCCTTGCTGTAGAGGGAAAGTTGCAGGAGAAGAAGTTTTGAGAGGATGCAGAATGCATTTGAATAGGAAAGTGGCAAAAGGGCAAATGATCTGTTTTTTTATACCCCACCCCTTTGTCCCACAATGGTTTTTAGGCTGGTGAATTCAGCTTCTAAGGTGGCTTGTCAATTAAAATATAACCCACCAGGAATTTATACTCCCTGAGTCTAATGACTCCTAGTTAACATCAGTCTCTTGGAAGTATTATATAGGAATCATGTTGTAGTGTATTTTAATTAATATTTATTCTATTTTAATTAATATTTATTCTTTTTTACTGTAAACTGCCCAGAGGCGCTCTGCAGTGAGAAGGGCGGTGACAAATTTGAAATATAAATAAATAAAATATTTTACCCCTAAGATATATCAATTCACGCCTCTTTGACTTTATTTTATTTGTTAAGATTTATTATCCTTAGATTCATATCCCGCCTTTATTTTGTACAACTCAAGGCAGCGTACATAATGCTCCCTCCTATTTTCCCCACAACAATTACACTGTGAGATGAGTTGGCCTGAGAGAGCACGACCAGCCCAAAGAGACCCAGCTGGCCCCCATGTTCTGTGACTAGAACTTACGGTCTCCCAGATTCTAGTCCAGCACCTTCATCACTACAGCTCTTATCTCCTGCTCTTTCTCCAGGAGCAAAAAGTAGCATGCATAGCATTTCTTCCTCCAAATTTCCCCACAACCACCTTGTGGGATAAGTTGGGCTGGGAGAGAGTGACAGTCCCCAGGTCCCCCAGGCAGCTTCCACGGTGGAGGATGTACTTGAACCCAGGTCTCCCCACTCTGTCCAATGCCTCAACCACAGCTCCATCCCAGCTTTCTTCCCACCTATTGCTTCCTTTCTAAAGGAAAAGCCGCAATATGGAGAAATGAATGTCGTGTTCAACTCCTGAAGCGCCTGGGCAGACTGTCCTTAGGAGAGACATTACCCCTCCCATTAATCTCTGTGCCTTCTCCCTCCACCCTACCCCACCACCTCCAGTTCACCCCTCTCTCTTCCATCATCCAGCATCAGGTTCCAAACAGCTGTTTCTGAGCCCTTCCGAGCTGCACAAATTGTGCTTGAAGCAACACGTCAAAACACCATTAGCAAGGCTTGTCTGCTCATTCCCTGGCTGCCCTTGCAGCCGCTGCGCTAAGTTCCCTCCTCCCGGCCTTCCAGCCAGGACAGGCTGGCGCTAAGACACCCGGCGTAGTTCTTTGAAGAGCCCATTTGCGTTTGGTTCAGACAGCTGGGCTTTGCCACGGCCCCCCTCTGCTCCCCACTTGGACCTAAGGGCTAAATTGATGTTTTAAAATAGACCCTTGCACAACAATAGGTGACAACTGTACAATTATTTCCAACGCTCTTTTGCAAGCTCGCTGGATAAACTGAGCTCCTTCCAACGCGGACATGCTGGGAAAGGAGAAATGGGAGGTGCTGGTGCCAGTGCCGGTGGATCGCAGCTGGGGATGATGTCGCAGAGGAGAAGTCCTTTTGTCTAAATGCACCACTCTTTTGCTTTTTCATTTCTGTGAGACGCCAGATAAACCTAAGGATTCTTTATAAAATAATGAAGATACCGTAAAGCTGCTTCATCCTAAGTCAGACCATTGATCCACCCCAACCAATTCCATTTGTTTCAACTGGCAGCATCTCTCTACGAATTTGGATCAGGGGGATTCAAGCCCCAGTTCCTTCAAGGAAGGCTGGAAAAATCTGTATCCTATCATCATGGAGGGTCCTTACTAGCCAGCACATAATAATACCAAGTTTAATTAATGGTCAGTGACTGGTTTAGCACACCAAGGGTTTTATTCATTTGCATTCATTCATGACATAAACACATCCAAGTAACTCACTTTTTTTCAACAATGTCTTCATAATGTTGCCTTTGTCTCCTCACAGCGCACAGCTAGGCAGCTTAAAGGCATTGTTAGCTGTTCTACTTCACTAAACATTTGATTATTGATGTGATCAGGACCTTGGCTGTGTTCCCCTTGGTAGCTTTCGGCATGACCTTTTCTCTCTGATCACCGGACACTGCCATTCATGGCTATTTTGGCATGAGATGCAGGAGAGACCAGACTTCAGCAGAGTCATCTGCCCACATAATGCCTGACGGGGGTTTTCCAAGGCATTTGTCAGAACTTACATGGGCTCCTTGCTGGAGAAGACTCTTAAGAATCCCCTGGATTGCCAGGAGGTCAAACCAGTCAATCTTAAAGGAAATCAACCCTGATTGCTCATTGGAAGGATCGATAATGAAGCTCAAGCTCAGATACTTTGGTCACCTAATGCGAAGAGAGGACTCTTTGGAAAAGACCCTGATGCTGGGAAAGATTGAAGGCAAAAAGAGAAGAGGACGGCAGAGGATGAGATGGTTAGAGAGCATCGCTGAAGCAACGAGCATGAAACTGAGCAAACTCAGGGAGGCAGAGAAGGACAGGAAGGCCTGGCGCAATATGGTTCATGGGGTCATGAAGAGTCGGACACGACTTAATGACTGAACAACAAATATGGGCTCCTTATCGACATGGATTTAACACTCTTCTGAAGGAGCACTAGTTCTGCATTTCAGCAGTTTGATTTTAGCTAGGAAAGAGAGACCGAGAGAGAGCTAGATGTAAGTTGTTAGTTCTATCCATCCAGGAGGTGCATTACAGGTTGATTTTATTATAGGTTTGTTTTATTATTTCTATTTATTAATGTTATTGGTTTTATATTAATTTTATTACTTCTATTATTTCTGAGAACTTTAGTTCTGATCAGGCAATGGTCTCAGGACCAGTTAAAACAACAACAATAACAATAATAATAATAATGTATAATTGTATTGACTGATGTTTGTTTTTAACCTTCTGATATTCACACTGTAAGCTGCTTGAAATCTCTGAAAATGGAGCAGCGTGTAAGCTGTAGTGATCAATCAGTCAATCTTCAGGAACTAAAACATCTTGTCAGTTTGTTGAAAATCATCCTGAAATCTATCAGTGCATCTTATTCTCCTTTCTATGTATCCTGCTCTAGTTATGTAATTAAATAGATGTTTTTTTGGTCCTCTGGTATGTCGCAAAACTCTTTTTTGGTTGACTTGAATTTTTTTTAGTAATATTTGGGTTAATTTATAAGCATACAGGTTGACAAGAGTAGAGGCAGAGGGCTTAAACATGACGGTGCCCAACGTTAACACTCACCCCATCAGATTTTTGAGAGAAACACTCCCCAAGTGGCATTTTGAGATTGCGATACAAATCCTCTAACTCTTTCCATGAGCTAAATGATCACGTTCAAACTTTTCTCACTCCTGGAAGCATTTGTGAATATAAAGCACCACCTAGTGCTAAAACACCAGTTAGCATTCACATGTATAGTATGTGTTCAGTTTTCTTTCTTTTTTTTTAATAAGAACTTTATTATATTAAGAATACAATTAAAAACAAAAAAGAGAATACAGTAAAGATAGAAAATAAAACTAAAAGACAAAACTAAAATAGTGAAAGTAGATAGAATGGAAAGTGACTTCTGACTATCTCCCATACAGAGATAAATACAAATTTAAAAAAATTAATCTCTTACCACTAGTTAATCCAAATTCATATTATTTCTATCAACACAAACCACCTAATTATTAAAACCCACAATCAACACTTTCGTTTCCACACACACACACAAGCATGTAATCTAAGAAGGGTTGCCATAAGGAGACAAATTTAAAAAACAATATTATTTCTTATTAATACTATTAATTTTGCCCTTTAAACCTAGTCCATTAGATAATCCATTCTTCTTCTGTAGGTATTTGTGGGACCTTCCATCTTTCTTGGCTTGTAGTATGTATTCAGTTTTCTTAAATGTTAAGGCTATATAGAACAAGTCCTTTCTTCAAAGGATTTTCTAAGATTTCAGAAAGATGCACCCCTGGATACTCACTGAAAAGGAAGTAAACCAGGAAGAATGGGTTTGTTTCTTGTTTCTTCTTCTCAAATGTCTCTTTTTTTCAACTTCCTCATCTAGTTTACTGCTCTGTCTGGTGGTCTCCCATCGAAGTACTAACTAGACCAGTGATGGTGAAGCTATGACACACATTGTCAAAGGTGACACACCATGACATTTTGGGTGACACACCAGCGTTCACCAACACCCGACAACAACTATTCTCCCTGTTTGAGTTATCAGAGAAACTGAGTTTGTTTTACTCGTATTTCATTTTTGTAATTATTTGTCATTTCTTTATATAATACATAGCACCACACATGACCGGACTGTATTTTTTTAAAATAAGTGACTATGTAAAGAATTGTTTCTCTTGTTCAGGGATGGGGGGAGGGTGACACACCAGCAGAGTCAATTTCGTATTTTCCGAATTTTTGACACGCCTAGCCCAAAAGTTTCGCCATCACTGAACTAGACCAAGGCTTGATCGGCTTCTGAGCCCAATGTTTACCAGGTGCTTCTCCCTGTCAAAAAGCAAAAATGATTTCAAAATGCAAAGGCTAAAGACTTGCATTTCCTTCTCACCATTAGGTGGTGCTTATAGCACACGCATAACTCTCTACTGTTTTATTGCTTAAAGAAGGAAAAGGAATCTGTGCAAACTCTCAATAACTCTAGGGTCTCTCAACTCTAGGGTCTTGACTCTCAACTCTAGGGTCTTCCACAGAACTCCCACCCTCCCTGGAACACTAAAGCGGGAGTGGGAGGGGAGAAGAATCGATACGTTCGGCTGGTAGTGGGACTCAGACCTTGGGATGAACCTCTGCGAAACAGGCCTTTGTCCTTCTCTTTGAAATCAATCCATATGGAATACTCTACTGCAGTGTTCCTCAATCTCAGCAATTTTAAGGTGTGTGGACTTCAACTCCCAGAATTCCCCAGCCAGCCACGCTGAATTGGTTTAGAGGAGACATAAGCAGCTTGGCTTGGAGTAACCTGGCATGCTCTAGATCATGGGTGGCTGGCAAATTCTGGGAGTTGAAATCCACTCAACTTAAAGTTGCTGAGATTGAGGAACACTTCTTTACTGGCATGAAAGGAAGCAGGCAGGCAGGGAGGGCGAAGGGGGGTAGGCAAATAAATTTTTTTTTTTTAAAATCAAAAATGCCAAGGCAAGGCTACCCTTAGGTTTTTTGTCTTTTGTTTTGGGCCTTCGTGCCAGTGTTGACTCCCAGCAACTGCCTGGAGAAGTCGCTGCAGTTTTCTTGGCTAGATTTTCAGAAGTGTGTTCGCCATTGCCTCTTTCCTAGGGCTGAGAAAGAGCAACATGTCAGGATCTGCACAAGCTAGAAATTAAAGCTTAATTAAATGTAGACTAGTGATGCATAGTTGACAGGGTTAAATGTTATGATTGTTAATTGGAGGCTGTGAGACTAGGCTGAAGCTGCCATAACCTAAAGATGAAGCAGGCAGTAAGCAGAGAGGACAAAAGCCAGGAATCTTATCTATGAGATCCCTTCAGGGAGGTAGAGAAGAAGGAAGCAAGTCGTTAAGGAAAATTAAGGAAAAAACAAAGGACCTGGACCAGAAAGAGGAGGTTGGGCCTGAGCACATGGAGACCCTCACCCCAATCCCATCAACTTGTCCTTTTGGGGATAAAAGGGGTCCCAAAGCCTGCCCACTCTGAATCGTCTGAGTCGTCTTGGTCATCTGAGTCATCCAGACTTGGCCGCTTCCGTCCCTCTAGCTAGTACCTGGCAGCCTAGTTGGGAAGGACATGGGTAAGTGTGTGTGTGTATGAGGAAGAGCAAATGTACCTTGCAACCAGTAAAGTTTTCCTGTTACTTTCAATTCACTGGGTCTCCGTGTATTACAAAGAACCTCTTGTGCCCCAGTATTCGGTTGGAAGTGATTTGTGTGTATCCCCAGTTATTTCCCCGCTGTTGACCAGGGCTGTGTGTCTGTCTGCTCCAGCCGCACCTATCTGGAAAACCCAGGTAGAAAGCAAGGGGGGCTGACAAGATCCTCGTGCCTCAACAGGCTGTGAGTGTGTGAGTGAGTGACTATAAGCCGAACCTGGGAGCAGTGTGTGTAACAAGGCCTGCTTGCTTGTTCTTGCCATCAAAGTTAGGAGAGAAGCGGGGAGGAGGAGACGAGAGTCTTCCTAAACCGGCAAGGCAACGCGTCTGTTCTTGCTGCGGAGAAACAGGGCATTTCGCGTCTAGCTGCTCCAAGCCTGGGCCTGACAAACTGGCCCAAGGTCACCCAGCTGGATTCATGCCTAAGACCAGACTAGAACTCACAGGCTCCCTGTTGCCTTCACCGCTACCTCAAACTGGCATAAATCCTTAATAGTCCTGCGTTAATAGCAATACAGAGAAACTCAGCAACTGTCATAGTAATGTCCAGCTAGTCCCATTCAAATGGATAACTGAAAAACTGACTCAGGCAAAGATTGTAACACACACACACACACACACACACACACACACACGTAGTACTGGTTAAGTCATCAGGCTATAAACCAGGAGGCCATGAGTTCTAGTCCTACCTTTAGCACAAAGCTAGTTGGATGATTTTGGGCCAGTCTTTCCCTCGGTCCTAGAAAGAAGGCGGCGGCAAGGGTAAACCACTTCCAGAAATAATGCCAAGAAACCTGCAGGGTCCAGGCAGACACAGGAGTCAAAAAACAGACTTGAAGGAACAATAAAGAAAGTAAACAGCAGCAGTTACCATCTGGCTGGCATTTACCTTTGTATTGTTGTAGATTGTGTTGGTTGACCAGGACTGACTAATTAAACAAGGTGATGTTTGGTCTCTGAAAACTTACAGCAGTGTCAGATGGTAAAACAAAGCAAGCTGTGTGGAGGCAAGGGCCCTGACCACTCCCCCCCCCCAAAAAAAAACCCAGGATGAAATGGCCAGTAGCTCCTGTTTTCTTGGGAAAAGAAACTGAAGATTTGTGCTTTCTCACTGATTCAATCTGACTTATTCTTGGATGGTTCAAATGGGCATCTCTTTTTCCCCTCTGCCTTGAAAAAGATTTTAAGAAATTGGCCTTAAGGGGCATCTGGATATGTCAAGGTGGGCTACTAATAGTTTCAAGGGTTTTGTGTGTGCGTGTGTGTGTCTGAGTGTATGTAAAAACCAGCTTCCAAAGTTCCCCCTCCCAAAGCACACTGCTTAATTCCAGCACCAATATACCAACTTTCAGCTGTGCATTTTTATTTGTGCTTAAAAAAAACAAGGGGTACAGATTCCACCCTCCCATCCCCTTAAAAGACAAAAGGGATAAACATGACAGCCACACCCACTGCAGTGACGTCATTGTCTCCCTAGCCTTCTCAGTTAACAAACGTAATGTGACAAAAACCCATTGTGTTTGCTGAGACCTTCTGAAATTGTCTGAAATCTTTTGCTGTTTGGTGAATTCAACAATCTCTCACTCAATCGCCCTACTTTGAGGTCAGCAATGGAGTATCCTGGGAGGTTGTAATCTGGGAAATTATAGCCCTCTCATAGCTCTCCCCGCAAGACACATGCCACACCACCCCAATTTAAATCCTACACCACTGATAAAGTGAGCTTATGCCTTTTAATAAAAATTGTTAGTCTGAAAAGGTGCCACCGGACTCCTTCAGATTTTAGACCAACATTCCGTTTCTTCTATAATGCCAAAGAAATAAAAGAAAGTCCTGATCACCACATGCTAAAGTTCCTCTATGACGGGATTTTTTTTCTTGTTGTTGTTAAAAAACACACACACACGAAAACATGGCATTCTCTCAGTCATTTTACTCACTTGGTCTTATACGGAAACTGTTTCCTAGGCAAGACAGCTAGAACTGTGGGAAGAAACAACTGGCATAGGACAGGAGAGGCATTACATGGCCTGCTGGCCATGGGGAGCTCTTCATCCTACCTGCAGTGCAAAATGGCCAAATTTTGTTGGTGGGAATTGGCTGGAAACATTGTGACTTAGGGCTACTGGGAGGGTTTCTGGAATCTTAAGACTGGTGATCAGAGGAGGCCTCCTATCCCCTTGCTAAAGAACAGGAATCTGAGTCAAGGCCCCAGCTATATGGCATCAGTCATCCCAATTCACAGCTGTATGGTGAGAACTACAACCAGCATCCTCCATCAGATTAATAACTAATGGAGGATTAGAACTTGCTGGCACTGTACATGTCTTGCACATAAAGCAGTCTTTCCTGATCTAATGTTCTCCAGAGATTAGGACCACCATATTCTGGCTGCAAAATTCCAGACAATGCCAAAGAATTAGTTTTCTGCATGTCTTTGCTGACATCTAATGGTTGTCTAAAATTTTGCAACCAATATATAGCGCCCCTACTATAGTTGTGGGACTACAATTCTCATAATTTCCAGTGAGCCTGCCCAAGGTAAGGAATCATCACTTGGAGGTGGAGGTAGAGGACAATGGCTATTTACTATGGGCTTTTAGGTTGCTACAAATACTATTCAACTATATTTCCCAGCAACCTTAGCACTATGGCCAATATTGACAGTTATTGGGCCATACTTAACAACATCTGGAATGCTATTGTTTCCCCCATTCCTGCCATAAAATATGAATGGGAAACAAAGGTCCTGCAGCATTCATAGTTCCAAATCCTGCGACTTGATGCAGGCTTCTTGAACAATGTCAGTGCACATTTGGGGATGTGTTTCTACCTTTCAGATTTAGCATCTTTGCAAATAAAAATGGTGCGGACTAGGAACACGAGGACACACCATGAGAAAAAGGGAACGTGCTGATTCTTATCCTGGTATTTCCAAACAGAGGTGGCCAGGTGAACTATTTTCATCCAGGCACGCAAGCTTGAAAGAAAATATATCCGATAAGATCTGGCTGAATGGAATAGGGTAAAAGGATATGCAGTTTCACGTAGAAAACTCTGCATGTGGAAGAGGAGAAAACATCTCAAATATACATACCTGCTTCTAAAATTAGCAAGAAATCCATTCATGCTTTAGTGCATTGACTGCTTTTTTATAAATAGAGAAGTGATGAATGGAGAGGTTCCCACCGATTTCCCTCCCTTTACAGAAAATGTTGCATAAACTGCTTTGCAACCTGTGCTCCTTCACCTTGATTTTAAAACTCTGCCATCATTCTTTTGGTGGAAAAACAGGTTGACTTCAAAATCTGGCAACAGCAGAAAAGGCTGTCCTTCCCCCTTTCTATAGAAGGGGTGGCATGAACTACTTTATATCCTGTTGATTCCCTCAGGAACAATAAGCTTTGATGCTAGCAGTCTTTCTCTGAGTGAGCAGGTAGACTTTGAGTTCTGCAACAGCTGGAAGTGCTAAACCACTTAATCCAGGTAAAAATTGTTATCTTCTTGGGTGAGTGAGGTTATGGCTTGATTACTGTCCATTGTTGTTGTTGTTCTCTCCCTCCCTCCCTCCCTCCCTCCTCATGACTTTTGCTCCTTTGGCTTTATATTTCTTACTCCTTTCTCTGCACTCTACATTATAGTGCTTACTCGAAAAGGCAATAACATGAGAATGGGTGTGCACATAGTAACTTGAATGCAGATCAGCACCATGACGCACCCGAATTCTTTGGTTTCATTTTTATTCGTCCTTCATGGCGCAGCTGTAAGCTTTTAAAATAAATACATAAATACATACACATACATACACTCACTCATCTAGTGCTAAAGTATGCCTACAGGATTCTGTGATACGCGCTTTCTCCCACAAGCATATAGTTTTATATTTATGGAATCTTAATCCATACACTTCATCCAATGGGACAGTTCTTGGATATTTTAATTTTGCCCTTTAATATTGAAAGAGATCTATTGTTTACGGTCAGACTATGAATCTTGTTTTAATTCTGAGAAAGGTTTGTTTGTTAATCAAGACGGAATCACTGAAAACATGCAACACAGCCATTTTGTTAATTGGACTTAGTTCATTGTTTTTATACAATGTTTTTACGTAGCTGTCTTTATGTAATGGTTCTTACTCGTCTGCAGTGAATAATACTGACTTGATAACTGAACTTAACCTTAGTGAAACTCACTGGATTCCTTTCAGTTTATCCAGATAATTTGTATCTCAATTTACCAACTCAATCCAATACCATTGTCTCCCAAAACTGAAACAGGAAAATAGGATTATCATCTCATTCCCTTACTTCCCAGTCAGTCCCTTAAAAGGTGGGTTTTCTAACTTTCCTATACCCAGTTTCACACTGTCTGTTAATTTTATTGGATTGAAAGAATTGTCCACAATGATACAACCCACAATTATGGTTGCATTACAGCGTGTGATTTCTGTGTCTTCACAATTCCATCTAAAATGAAAGCAGTAACAACGCTATAAGATGGCTCAGTATTGCTCAGGAAAGTGGATTTCAGAACTTTTGGTGTCATTGAAAATGCAAATATGATCCAACACTAAGTTTTAGGTTGACTTGGGTTATCCTCTGCATATTGGTGATGTTTCCTTCTATTTATCTCTCTTTTGTTTCATTGGACAGTGGTGTCTGGCCACATTCATAACAGAAGAAGTCGGTTAACTGAAGCTTATTTGGGTCAAAACAGAGATACTGTTAGGAGCCAGTTCATCTGTCCAAGCAATTGTTCTGGAAGAGATTTGATTCTTTGCCAAGGTCAGCTTTGTAGTTTGGAGGTTAAATATAGACATTACATCTGAAAGGGTGTGAAAAAAAAGAATGCCAGTGCATCAGAAAAAAAGTAGCCTATACCTTTAATATATATTTAATTTGCAACATTTGTCTGCAGATAAAGGCGATGCCAAGTAAATGCCAATATAGCATTTATGCATACATATAGAAATATACATACATACATACATACTGTATACAGTGGTACCTCGAGTTACGAACGCCCCTCCTTACGAATTTTTCAAGATACGACCAGCTCCGGCCCCAAAAATTTACCTCGACTTGCTAACTCCGCCTCGAGTTACGAACCGGATCCGCGGCCATTTTCCCTGCTGCCACACGGTCACGGCTTCCTGTGGGCAAGATCGCGGTAGCAAGGAGACGTTCGGTGAGGCTTGTGATGTGTTTTGTGGCGTTTGGAAGGTGTTTGGTGTGCTTGTCAGCATGGCTCCAAAGAAAATGCAGAGTAGGCTTGGCAAGAATAAGGCTTTGAAGAAAAAAGTGACGATCGAACTTAAGAAGGACATTATAGAAAAGCACGATCGTGGTATTCGTGTGACTGATCTGGCCTTGGAGTACAAGATGGCGAAGTCGACCATCTCGACTATTTTCATGTTTTTGTGGTTTAAAAATAAAATGCATGTTTCAGAACTGTTTAACTGTATGTATTTACATTGAAACTTATGGGGGAAATTTGCCTCGTGGTGCGACCAAATTCGGAGGGCGGAACGGATTAACCATATTTACATTGAACCTTATGGGGAAATTTACCTCGAGTTGCGACCAACTCGAGTTGCAACCAGAGTCACAGAACGGATTAAGTTCGTAACTAGAGGTACCACTGTATATATTAACACTGTTAAGAAAATCACAAAATAAATATTGATCCATACACCTCACTCCAAAGAAATTTCAGTGGGCCCCATGCAGCTTGAAGGTTTTCTTATTTTTATCTTCTTTCTTACAAAGAAATATTAGATCCTCATCAACACAGTCTTTCCTAATCCAATAGATACACATAAACTGGATTAAAATCTCCACCAGATCTCCCACCCCCATCTAGATAGCAGATGACTGGGCAAGTTTGCCTTGATGCCACCAAGCCTTCTCCATAGAGCAAAGTCAGTTCTCTGACTCTTTTTCAGAACCAGTTCCAACATGGGCAGATCTCATCCCCCTTCTCTCCTTGACTAGAAGAAGCAATAAATTGCATATGCCCATCACTAAAGCCTTCTGAGACCATCCCAGCTCCCTTTTAATAATGTTGCCAGATATTATCAAATGCTTTTTGTCAGGTCTTATGAGACCCCTGTATCTTAGATTTTAAAAGTATAGAGGTAGGAGGTATCCTATGAATTCATCTTGACAAAAGCCTACCACATGGAAATATTGAGGTTATTTTCTTAAAGACTGGAGATCACACCCAGGCCTAAGGGTTTCATGCAGCTCTGAGGTTTAAATTGTGCATTCCCCATCCTACAAACATTTTCCTAACGTAAGAGCCATGCATCTGTTATCCTCAATCCCCAAGCAAATGTTTTAGGGAAGAAGATCCAAAATGATTTATTTGGAAATTAAAAAGGAAGTCCATCTAACTATATATAGCCAGGATAGAACCTGCTGTCATGCCCAGAGAAATTATGTGCTATTCCTAATCTGAAAAATTGAACAATCTGCACTGTATTAGCAGAGGCAATAAAAGATAAATGATTAAGAGATTGCACAACCTGGTCCATTAGTTAACATCAATGCAAAATCTGTCTTTCAGAACAGGGGTGAGGGGAGTGGTTAAATTGCACATTAGAGAATAGATAAGCAATGGATTAAAAATATCTGCAATGGGATCTTTTCTGGGGCAGAACATCCAGGCTAGGATATTATTTGCTACCCTAGCTGATATTTCCAAGAAACCTACAAAGACAATATGAGTATAAAAATCCCAATAAACGAATAATCCTCAAATTCATTTAGATGCATGAAAGAGTACTTCCTATCTATTAGCAACCAATTTCATCAAGTCATCTGGGATTCTACGATATTGGAGCAGAAAACTCTTTTACCAGCTGCTTTCTCAATGCTATGTATAGACTCATAAATATATAATCTCAATTGTGTTCCAGCTTTTCCTTATAGGACATTGGTTAAAAGTCCTTTTTGAGATGATCCTTTATAATAGAAATGCAAAATTGGAGGTCTTTGGGCCCAAATAACTCCAAAGGTTTTGTTTGTTCTCCCAGAACTCTTCCAAAAGTTACCTCCCAATTGAATTTTGTAACGTGGCAGAAGGGAAGCTATCATATCAACTGTATTTAATTCCTTACATTAAAATGAAATTAAGGGTGCCCCCTCAATAACTGCTAAAAAAAACAAGTGTGGCCCTCTGACAAAATGAGTTTGTGCACTCCTGTATTCTAAGATGGAAGAAATGCTGGTGCTCTTTAAAATGAAACATTTTGGGTGGTTCCAGCTCAAGAAAGCCAACATAAGTAAGATCCAATTTCTCTCTCTCTCTCTCTGGCATCCACTCCCTTTCTGTTTGTTCCCTGAATTAGTTGCCTCCTTCTAAAAGAGGACTCTTATTGTATTTTGTGTGTTGGAGATAAATGATACTTATTTACTCCCCTGAAAGTACTTCTCCAATAAAAGGAAGAATCAGTTTAGAATTTAAAAAAAAATACTTACTGGCTTGAGGAAGGTGGTGATAGAAGATCAGTCCATTCCCAGAATGTGTTTGTTGGTATTAGGATGTCTACTCACAGAATTATTATTTCAGGTACAGTACTTGGTTGGGTTCTAGAGGGTGGAGGCATAACTTCTGACTCATCTGGCGAGTTCCCTGGGCAAAATGTTCTTAATGGGCCTTTGTCCTCTGCAGACCAACTTCTTTCTCACCTTCCCTCAGTTTCTAGTCACCTGTCTTCTCCCTCTCGGCTTAATCAACGCCACTCCCAAGGAAAGGGCATGATGCTCCTTCTGGATACTGTCACTGCTTGCTCTGTCAGTCATGCATTAAGCAAGCAGAATTGTCTAGCAAAATAAATGAGCAGAGAGGAGAAGAAATACAGCAAGGAAAGTCTAGAAATTGGCTGTAGGCCTTTGCAGGGACTCAGCGGTTCCCATCTCCTAACTCCAGGATGAATCTGAGAGGGAAGCCAGCTGAGCTGGACAAGATGTGAGTGAGTTGGGAACGCAGCAGTTGGGTTTGACTTGGGGAATAGACAGAGGCCAGCAATTTATTGCATGTATTGTAAGCCAATTCAAGAAACAGACACAGCAGATAACAGGGGGTGCGCTTTACTGTAGTATAACAGAGTCTTGAAAGCCCACCCAAGTTCCTCACTGACCCATTTTATACTAAATACAATCAAAATAGGGTTATTTTGGGTTTCTTTCTCATGCTTCCTGCCATTTCAGGGCTGTTCTCTTCTGCAAATTGACTCTTTTTCCTCCATGAATGGGTCTCTTAGACCTGTCCCAAGGTCAGCTCTAAGCTCCTTTACATATATTCATCTAGACATTATATAAGCACACACAGAGGAAAAAATGAAGAGTCTTCTTTTGGCAACTGGCCCCAGAGCAAAACAAAACACAGGCAACAAAACCTGCTTAGGGCTTTTCTTTCCCTCTCCGTTGCTTCAAAATATCAAGGTTCAAGTGATTATAGTTATATAGCCATGACATAAGCAGAGAAATAACAAGTTAATTATCCATCTGCAGTTCCTAATATATGCTGCATGAGTTACTCTGGTCGATGGGCCTGTTGGGATGATCAGGGACAGGTGTCATCAATATGCTGATGGCCCCTTATTATACATGCCACTCCAGGCTTAGCTGAGATGCCATGGAAAGCCTGAATTAATGTCTGGCAACTGTTAGGGATTCGATGGGGTAAACCAAACTCAGATTAAATCCTACCAAGATGGAGTCGCTATGTATCAATAAACATCTAGACAGTCTAAAAACATTAGTCCCAGCAGTTACTCTGGATGGGGCTGTGCTCTTCCCTATGGTTCATAACATAGGGATCTTTCTAGACATGGAGATCTAGAGGGACTTTTGCCCAGCTTCACCCAGTACACCAGTTAGAATTCTACCCAAACAAGGATGCCTTGGCAATAGTAACTGGCACCATTGGCTGGACTAGTGCAAGGTATTCTATGTGGGACTGGGTCAGAGGATGTCAGGCCTAGCCCAAGGAACTCCAGGAGACCATGCAGATTCAGTTCAGCAATGTTTATTAGCTACAACCTTTAGCAAGAATCTTCCCAGACTGAAACTAGTTCCCAGGGTCAGCCAGTAAACACTGAGTGAATTCCTCAGGGAGGTGCCAGCCTCATCCTCTTATCTCTTCCCCTCCCTTCCGGAGACGAAAGAGGATGCTTCTCTCCCTGAGTCTGGCCTTCATAATTCCATTCCATCACAGAGGATGAGCAAGGACAGGAGCCGATTCAGACACACATGGATCTGAGAGATCAATCAAAGTGACCTTTATTCCCATTTGCAATGGATTAAAACAAAGAAGTGCTACATTTTGTGTGTATATAAGTGGATGCAAAGGTGAACACCTAAGGAAAAGCTTAATAGTTACATCCTGTAATTATCCAGCCTCTGTCCAAGAGCTATTTAACATTCTTAGTTTGCAAAGGCACATCATTTTTGCCTCCTCCCTTTTCCTACAAATGCTTAATTGCTGGCTTTTGAATGCTAATTTTTCTCCTTCACTAGCCTTCCAGTTCCACTCAGAAGTAAAGTCTTGTACTAACCCAAGGATGAAGGAAAGAAACTAGGTTTCCTCTTCCCTTTTACCCCATGAAATTCTCTGGATTATCCTTACACATGCACACACATGTGCGCACACACACACACACACACACACACACCTGAATTGATTGCAATAATCTATAAATGTTGTAAAACAAGATACTGGTCTATGACGGTAATAAACTTTCACTATCTAGCAGACAAACTAACAAATAATTATCCCCCTTGTAGAGATTCTGAAACAGAATCTACGGCTGTGGCCCCCTTGGACTCCATGGATCCAAGGATTTAAACATACTTCCCAAGGAACTTATTTGGATTTTTACATGTCATAAGATTCTCTCCTACTCTTGGACCTCCAGATTAACATCAGTGAGCCAGAGCAGAAGCCATTAAAATGGGGAGCAGATGCTTTGTGCCATAATACAGAATAACATAACAAGGCCTCTCTTTACTGGGTTCTTGAATGTGTGGACGTGGGTATTTCAAACTACTTGTGCAAACCTTGACATTTCTTTTAGCAGGCGGATACTTTCCTCTTGCTTTCACTTTTTAATTCAAAAGAGCATTCAGCATGTGAGTCTGCTGTTAGAAGGATTGACTTCAGCCTGAAAACATCTGAGATACAGAGAAAGGTCTTCCTATTTCTTCTTGGCTTCTTCTTTGGAAAAGTTATTTTATTGGGCAGTGTTATTGTTACTGTTTATTAATTTTGTTGCTATCCAAACGCACTATTGATCTTGCTGTTCGTCACCGAAGACAAATTCCTTGTGTATATTTTATACTTGGTCATTAAAGTATTTGTATTGTATTGTATTTGTATTAGGTTAAAGATTTCCAGGCCTCAGATTCTCTATTTATGAAATACAGTATAGATATTTAGCTTGGGTCAAGTTTTCTGTTGCTTAATACATGTGCAGGAAATTACAAATCACATCCAGAATGGAGGCAGAAATAAGGTTACTGATGGAATGTTTAGCAAACCCTGGCTTTCGCAAAAGCCCAACACTCACCTCCAGATATGATGGGACTACAATACCCCAAATTCCCAGCCAATATGCCTATAAGCTGGGGAAAGTATGTGCCAATTATGGAGAAATCTGGCTGAGCATTCTAGAAGTTCCCGTCCCAATAAGAAAAGGCATTATGTTAGAGATGGCTGTTACAAAGACTCATGACCAGGAACTTGCTTTCCTATGATACAGGGAAGGTCTCCTAAGTAATCAGTGGTAAAATAGTCATATGTAGAGGAATTTAGTTCCAGCCTGAGAAAGTGGTGGGAGACTCAGAATGACTTTAAAAGGGGGCAGTAAAGGTTCTGGATGGGCTTTCCAAATACTGTGTTGATATACTCTTCCACAATAAAGGAGCACTCCTGGAACCTTTGCAGTGTCTGGTTCTTGACCTGGTCTACCTCATAGGGTTGACACCAACATAGCAAAAAGAAAGGGAAAAAAAGGCACATCTCAAACTGTTACAGAAATTGCAGGTTGAGGCAGTAAGAAGATTGAGACTTCAAAGTTGAAAGCAAGGAATTTATTCCAAGCAAAAACCAGTTGTTTAAGTCCCAGTTCATTCAAGAAGTAATTATTTCCCCATAAAACTCTTATCACCTGTCAATCGTATTGTAGTCACAACTGACATTTCTCTGAACGATTCTGACATCAGAATGCTCTTTTCCCCAGGAGGTGACTGGACCAGAATGGCAAATTTTAAGGGCCACGCTCTTCCAGGGAGTTTCTTCATATTGTTTGGCCTCTGGTGGTCAGTGAGGTGCTCGCTAAAATATATCAGCAGGTCACTGAACAAGAACAGTCGCGTACAGTGGAACTTCAAACATCTGGAGATCATTGAAGGGGCAGTCAAAGTTGGCTTTGCAACAGTAGGTAAGACTCAGAATAAGACAACTGACCAAGCATTTGAGGGTGGCTGATTATCACTCTCTTTGCTTTGGATCTGTGCCTTTTAAGCAAACCAGTCACCTACATCAGAGAAATCTGGAGGGTAAACTAGATGTGATGTTATTTGCACAGTTCACCACAGTGCAAAGTCAACCATCCTAACCTAACACTCTTCAAATTTGATGGGACTGTATCTCCTGCATTTCACAGCCCCCAAGGTCAAACATGGTGGGACTTACTTCTAAATAGGCATGTCTTGGGCTGGGTTGGGTATCCATATTAATTTGCACTGGAATTAAATAATCCTTGTAAAAAGGAAACAGGCTTTTAGCATATGCAGTTTTGATCCTTAGCTGAATTAATAATGATATAAATTCTAACAGATCTGCTACTTAGTTCTTTTGTAATAATCAAATTGTTTTAATGAATAAATCTAGCCAAATAAGCGACTAAATTATATCATTAACTGCCCTGTTGTCTCAAGATCCATTTAGATTAATCATCTGAAATGGATTTGGAATACTTGCTACTGTTTGTGGGGTTCCCCTCCTTTTTTTTCTGGCCACCACTTTTTGTTTTTTTAGATTATGTCATGTCAATATCTGTTGCGGTTTTAAAAAGAAAATATATTGATCTATGTTTTATAGATTGTGCAATGCTTTCTTTCTTTTTAACGGAGGGTGGGCTGCAAGGGTTTTTAATCAGGTGGAAGCAGTTGTAAAGGCGATGTTGAGGGGGAAGCATCGGCTGTCGCTGGAAAAGCCAGAAGCATGCAGAAATTGCACAAGTTCCTGCTACGTACTCACAATGCTGCCATAGTTTTGCCAGTGGCGTTCACAGGGTGCTTTTAAAAAGTCAAGAGAGTGCCAACAAAGGTGTAATTGGAGCTCTGCCTGTTTTTGATGTGTGTCAAATCTTGACTTTTTCAAACCATATCCTGCCAACATTCCTGGGCTTTCTCATGTTTCTTTCCCTTCAAGTGAATTTTCATCCTAACAGATCTATTCAACTTTGGTCTCTGTTGAATAGGGATTCTTGCTGAGCAGTTTGTCCCCGATGGTCCCCACTTGTATCTCTACAGTGGGCAGCCACGAAGTTGGGTGAAGCTGATGAACTGGCAACATTCCACCATGTATTTATTCTTTGGCATCTCTGGAGCAGCGGATATAATCACTTATTCCTTGACCAAAATGCCTATTGGATTGGACCGTTTCATGTTCGCTATTTCATTCTTTGTGGAAGGTAGGCACAAATCGAGAGGCAGTAATTAGATGGGAAGCATCTTCTTCATGCATTCAAGAAGTCCTAGGTCCAACCTTTGTTGCACTCAAGAAGCAAGGGTTAAGGGAGTTTCCTATCATTGGGAATCATTTGCTTCCAAATCATCCTGTTTGCCCCTTAAAGATGCCTCTTTTTGTATCCCACAAGACAGCAATCTCAAGCAAGGCCTTCTCAGTGTCTGCCCCCTCCCCCATGAAACCATGCTGTTCTCTCAGCATGCATCCCTTCTTTCTGGTTATCTTGCCCCAACTGCTAAAGACATGCCTGCTCCATGCCTTTTGCTTGTTAGATATTTTCTGTTTGTAGTCATACTTTATCCCTAGTTTCTGCCTATGTTGCAGATCAATACATTTTTATTACTCTTATGATTTTATTTGGTTGTTAGCCTCACTGGATAGTACCTCGAAACAGGAGTTGCTCCTCCCCCCCACAGCAGAGCCCCAGGACAGCACAAGATTGGTGTCTTATGTAATACTCTTCCAAAACATGCCTTACATTTTCTAAAAATGTATTTCCTCTACCAGTGAGGCATCCATTATTCTACTTTATTCCAAGGATGCTGCAGAATTGCTTTCAAAATTCTCTTGAAGCCATTGTGAGCTTTATTGGAGGTGCTGCAAGATGTTCTTGCTGATGTTGTTTTGGGTTATTCTTCTTTTCCATCCCTCTGAAACCTCCATCTGAAAGTGACCCGGGGGGGGGGAGGGGGGGAGGACTTCATTGCAAGTTTAATTCAAGCAGAAAAAGCAGGAAAGCCACTGGAGGCAGGACTGTACAAAAAAGTTGGACATTCAGACACCTCATCATTCAGTAACTGCAAGGAAATTACACTCCACCCATGAGAATTGTGTTGGATGAAGCAGAGAGTTGAAACTGGATTTGCTACTTTTGGTGTTTAGTCTTTTAACTTGCACCACTAAAAATGTGGTTTGCCATTTCAAACACCACCCAGATCCCACTTATCTCAGTGGCAGAAGATAAGAAATCACATGTATGTTTGCCTTGGAAAGCCAAGCCTTTCTCAAGCAAACTCCCTTAAGAATCTATAATCTGTTTCGAGCTTAATTATTATTTCCCACATCCTCTTTTACACATCCATCTCTGAATGTTGGGCACATGAGCTGTGTGAATTGGTTGTGGGGACCAGAATGCAGTCACCAAAGCTACTGGTGATCATTTGATGCAGACACACAGCTCTTCCTATAGGACTTCCTAATTTATGGGAGGGGGGTTAAACAGTTCCCATGCAAGCTCCAGATCCCACAGGTGGAACCAGCTGAACAATGAGTTCCAGCAATCAGCAAGGAGAGGTTGCCTGTGTCTTCCCATCTCCCAGATTCATCCCTGCATCTTGTATATCTCCAGAGAGCAATTAATGCCTCTCCACCTTGTCTGCTTTTTCCTAACATGTTTGATTATCTGCAAATAATATGCCATTCCCTGATTATCTCTATGCACAGTGAGAATCTTCACCTTGAGCTTCTCTTGAATCAGGCAATAGATGCTAATGCAACTATGAGACTAAGCTGTTTCTGTCCTGCAGCCACACCTTTTTTTCTCTTTTCTTTTGGTGCCTTTGAGTCAGTCTTGACCCCTGGCAACTGCCTGGAGAAGTCCCTGCAGTTTTCTTTGCAAGATTTCAGAAGTGATTTGCCCTTGCCTGCTTCCTAGGGCTGAGAGAGAGGGACTGGCCCAAGGTAGCCCAGCACGCTTCAAAGGTGGGACTAGAACTCACGTTCTCCCCATTTCTAGCCTGGTGCCTTAACCTCTGCACCAAACGAACTCTCTCACACCTTAATACTGCTTATTTAAACTTCACTCAAAAGCTTGTAGTCCTCTGGGAACAGAAATAGATTCACTGTGCCATTGGAATTGGTCCAGACCAAACTGAATTAAATTGTCATCAATGCATAGGATTTATAGTGATGACTGCAGCAGGAGTGAGTGCCCTATCCCACTCTTTCTGACATTCCTGTCATTCTCCTGCACTGAAGGGCATATGTACCATAGACTTTGCCTTATGGGTCATATTTTGGGTGGAAGAGGACAAGATCAACTTGTAATGCAACTCAGCTTACTGGCAACTGCTTAGCTTTTGGCTTGTTCTTAGTTACTGTCTTGCTAAGCTGGCCACAGAAAAGACTTTGTCTGTTTTTAAAAGCTAAAGAGTATATCTTTTTTTTTTTTTTTTAACATGGCAGTAGTTGGCAGCATCTGGCTGAGCTTACAGAACTCAGAACTTAATCAGGACAGGTTACTGTAGTTCTTGGATGGGAGACTGGAAAGGCCATAAGCTACACTGGGAGGCTGAAAAAAGTACTTCAAAGGAAGGCAACAGCAAACCACTTCCGTATTGCTGCCGTGTGTGTGTGTGTGTGTATGTGTAAACAAAACTGTGAAGTCACCAGGAATCAAGGTCAACCTGAAGAGTCTTTTCAGGTTTCAGCCACAACCTCAAACCATTACTAGTTCCTGCTATTCAGCAGCTTTACTCTTCTGACTGCTTGATTTCTGCTTATCACCACATTTGGGGGTGGAATGGGGGGGCTAAATTAGTAGGCTGGCTTCTCCTGACCCTGGGATCAATGTCCACAAGATAATGAAGAAATGTCTTGGGACTTCTGGGGAAGAAATGGTGAACTGAACATGGCTTCATGAAAAGTGGAGCCGATGACCGCAGCGGAATGAAGAGCAGGCTAGTGGACTAGCTCTTCCTAATTCCTCTCCGGACAAGAAGAGATCACCCACAAGTGCTCCAGACAATTGCTCCTCATAAGGAGATCACAAGATAGCAGTCTCCAGTGGGTTTAGAGCTCTGGGAGATGAGGGAATAGCCACCTTGCTCAAACCATCAGTGCCTCTAAAAAGGACACTAGGCTCTCATACTTCCTTTTCTAATCATTTTCATAAATTGCTTATTAACTGCTTTTCAGCTATTAGGAACCTTTGGATTGACAAGTTTTACAGCATTGGGTGAGTTTCCTTCAATCCTTAGCAAAAGAAGTTTTAAATACAAGTTTAAGACTTAAAACAAAAATTCTGGAATAAATAGCAAAAGGGTGGTTAAAACTTTGATTTTAGAAAGTTACAAACAGACTAAGGGTCCAGATAAATTTGAAATAAGATTTTGGAATTAATTATAAAGAATCCTTCCTGTGGGAAAATGCTTTTGTTTTGAATTCTTTAAAAAATCATAAAAAAGACTAAAAATTGGACACTACGGGGAACTAGAAGGAACTAAAGATTACAATTAAAAGAGAAGAAAACTCAAACTTGACTTACTAATACAGAGTGAAGCAAAATATTTCAACAATGGACATATTGAGGGATATTCTTGAACAATGGACCCAGAAGTTAATTTTAAGAGTGTCTGCCTCTATAGATAGACTATGTTTAAAAGATGCTATGGAAGAGGAATAAGTATTACCTGACATGATTGAGACTGATTTGAAAGTGGATTTAAAAATGACAGGCTACAAGGATGACATAAAAAAAGATGCTATACTGATATACAAAAGAAACCAGCTGATAATTAAAAGGGATATACAATAATTAAAAGGGATATACAAATAACAAACCAGATTTTCCTATATTGGAATTACAAAAGAGGCTTGTTAAAGCTTTGAAGTATTTTGTGAGAAGGGACAAAGAAAAAATGAAATCAAGTTCTAGGACATTATTTGAAGGGAATAAAGATTGTTAGAAGTAAAAGGAAGGAATATAAAGTTGGTTTACTTGATCAAGTTTAAAATAGATACATTGTTATCTCTGGTAACCCTTAATGGACTTTTGCTGACATCAGGACTGAAATGTTGAGGTTTTATGGATTTGTTTATAGATAAGAGATGGGATATGGGAAGAAGAGGTCATTTGTTTTATTTTAAGAGAAGGTGATAAGTTACTAAAATTGTTCATACTTGTTGTGATGAAGGGGAAAGTCATTTCTTTATATCTTTCTTTTCTTTTTCTCTACTATATTCTTATTTTTTCTTTCCTTTCTATTTTTTTTCTTTTTTTTTTCTGCACCTTCTATTTTTTTTCTTTTTCTTTTAGTTTGTATTAGTTTTTATTGTTGTAAATTGTAACCTTTAATAAAATTACTATTTAAAATAATGTCTTGGTAAGATCTAAAAGTCTTCCATGAACATGATTGCAGCTTTGAACAACTTCTGCATTTTAATAGGCTTCCTCTTCTACTTCCACATCAGCCATCGGCCAATGCTTGATCAACACATCCATTCCTTGCTCCTGATGGCCATCTTTGGTAGCGCTGCCACCTGCTTGATACAAACCTTCATGCGTGACAACATGATTTTGGACTTCTTTATTGCCAGCCTTGCCCTCTTGCAAGGAACCTGGTTTTGGCAGGTTGGCTATCTTTTCAGTTTTCTTATTAAATTAGCATTGCTGTTGGCAATGGCCAAGAAGCTAAGGTTTGAGGCAGCCTCTTTGATCCCTTTGAATCTACTGTATAAAGCTTGGGGCAACTGAGAACAGACCTGGAAAGGAAGTCCAGTGCCGTGTCATCAAGCGGGGATCAAATGACCACCTGGAGTGCACCAATTAATGGTTACTGGCCAAAAGGTTTAGTGTTAGCACCTTGATGAACATGGACAAGCTGTAATGCATCAGTGCCAGTGACATCCTTTGTTGCTGTTGCTTTGATCTTTCTCTGTCTCTTAACTGTTAAGATATTATATGCAGTAAGAAAGAGGTAAATGACCAATCATATATAGAGTTATAAACCAGGGGTACAAAACATGTCATCCAGGGTGCCTAAATGCACCCCCACATTATGTTGTTGTTGTTATTCAAAAATGTCAATAAAGTCACCCCAATTGGTGAGATTTAAATGCCTTGGCATGAAATTCTGAAAGACTGCATGAGAAGATGCCAAAATCTTGCACAAGGACACTGAAATCCCATGCTAGAGCCTCAAAAACTTGTGAGATCTGGCTGCCTTGGGAGATTTCGTACAAGTAAAACATGGGGAATAAACAGAAAAAACATGTCAAGCTCTGATCTAGACAATTGCAGGGATCAGCAACAATTTTGCACTAGAATCTGCCGATTTTTGAAATCTGAGTGGGATCGCCAAGGCCCCCAGGAGACTTGGCTAGTGATGTCATTGTCCTGGTTAGGGCATGGCATACCTCTCTTTGCTCATTCCACATTTATTTATTTAACCTCACGCTTTTATTGTTGTTGTCACGTGCAGCTCCCCACAAGTTAGAAGGCTCTATTAGGCACAATATATTCCTTGTAATTCAGCCAGTGTGAATTGACTGAGCGTTGAAGATTAGTTAACTAGAGTTCAAAAGGAGTAACTTAATCATACCTCTGTTTAGCTGCTGTCTCATTTGCCTCAAATCTCTTTGTCAGAGTATCCCAAGAATGTGGACGTTGGTTGGAAAGGAGTGTGGGGAGAAAATATGTAATTAAGCAAGGTGTAGGTAAATCATTTTATGCTGGACAATTGCTAAAATGTATGTTCACCATTCATGCTTTCCTTAAAATTTTTGCCACTTGACGTGCCTCTGCAATTGCACGGGAGATCCTGAGCATTTTTTTTTTTAAAATCCAGATAGGTTTTGTGTTGTATCCACCATGGGGAGGACCAGAGTGGGATGAGAGCGACCATGGCAACATAATGTTCATCACCATGTGCTTTTGCTGGCATTATGCCATTGCAATCCTCATTATTGCAGTGAACTATTCTCTGGTCTACTGGTAAGTTTTCTGGAATAATACATTGCTGATCCAAATCTAACATTATGCACTTAAATAAACAGGTATGCAGAGACTTGCAAAGCGTATGAGAAGAAATACAGAAAACACTAACACTTTGCTCCCTCTGGTGGTGGTCCAGTGAGGGCACAGCTGCTCAATGCAACAAGTGGTGAGAGCATGTTGTTGAGACCAGGAACAAGTTGTTCAGACCAAGAAACCAAGCTGCAAACACTTATTACACTAAGCCATGGTTTGCTTAATCCTTGGTTACTGAATAAATCAAGGTTTTCAGATTCACTCAACATTCTAAGCCAAACCCAAACTGTGAAGGATGTGGTGTGAATCGAGACTGCTGTAAAGTCAACCAGCCGGGCCCCCACTGGTTCACCACATTGCCTGGTTAGACTATTAATTGTGTGAGGATGTAGCACAGTAAAGATCAGAACACCTTTGCCTACCTTGAAACTCAAAAGCTGCAGGCCCGTGGAGAAGCACTTGCAAAATTCCTACTTCGGAGCAGACTTCAGTTATGAAACAGGCTTTCCCCGCAAGGAGACCTGCTTTGTGCTCCTTCAGTGGGAACTATTTAGGACCAGGCAGGGCTCAGCTTCCTTTCTGAAATCAGATGAGGTTTCCACATATTCTGAGAACTTCAATAAGAGGATATCTCCCTCCAGAAGCCAGAGCTTACTGCTCAGTCCCTATGTTTCCAGCAACCCATTAGGAAACTCCAGATCTTCCTTCAAAGTGGATTTCTCAAGCATCAGGTATAACATATGAATGGAGAACCTATTTTCTATCAAGGGCCACGTTCTTTCAAAGATAAGCTATGGGTAGCCACTCCCACTGATGCATGGGCTTGAATGAGAAGGGAGTGGATCTTCCCCTTTTCTTTCTCTCTTATTTTCTGCTGTCACATTTTCCCTCTCTTTCTCTTTTAATCCTGTTATTTCCCATTCTGATATACCTTTTCCCTCTTCCTCACACAGCAGGGGAAGTACCCGTATTTTTCCGACTATAAGACGATACTTTTTTCTAAAATCCTTACCCTAAAAACTGAAGGGCGTCTTATTCAAGGAAGTCAGCCGAGAATCGCGCGGTTGCAAAACTGCCCATACTTTGTTTCTGCAGAGAGGCTTCTTCCTATTGCTAGCCTCCAGTCACGAGTGAAATAGCTTGTCTCCCAAACAGACTTCCTCCAATCACGAGCCGGATGTAACTGACGTCAGCTGATGCTGAACAAACCAATTAGAGGAAGTCTGTTTGCAGAGACAAGCTATCTGCAGTTTCACTCGTGATTTAATGTAATCAGTTATGCAAAAGAGCCTGGAAATAGAGCTGCAGAGAGACGGTTTGGACCTCCTCCCACCGAGTGTATCAGGTCAATGTTAACTAATTACTAAATAAAAATGTGTTCTGCACTATCTTTAAAATATTGATTTTTTAATTTTGGGTTGGAAAAGTGGGGGTCGTCTTGTACATGGGGGCGTCTTATTGTCGGAAAAATATGGTATATTGTCTCATTCTTGTAAAACAATTGAACTGGTTGTTTGCAGAAGGGTTTTGAAGGCTGAAAGTTTCTTCCACAGTTGCCTACCCTCTAAATGACATCATAAGCAATCAGCTGAATAGGACCCGAGTGGGACTAATTAGAATTATGCTTTATCATTGTTTATAGCTGCATCCAGAGCTGTAGAAGGAGCAACAGACAAATCAGGTTTGGACTTGGCATAAAGAAGCAAAACAATTCTCATGCTCCCCTCTTAAATGGATTGGATGACGAATAAGCCAGGATGGATAGAAAGAAGGCTTTGTCTAACTGCAAAGACAAGATGGCTGCACTTCCTTTACATTTTCATATCATCCCTTCCAGCTTGCCTTATCTATCATCCCCGGAAAGCAGAACTGATAATGCTTCAAATTACCAAATATTCAACTTGGCACCAACAGAGAACAGCACACTTTTACAAAGCAATCCATTCTGTCAACAGTGGAAGAAAGTGCTCAATTTTGCAGTATTGCTGACAGAAACCACTGGACTTAATTGGGATTTACTTATTGTAACATTTGTAATCTATCATTTTCTGCAGTTATATAAAAAGAGCTCCCAGCCTTATTGCGAATAGGTCTTTTTATTTTGCATTGTATTACTGCCTGGACATTTTGTCCATAGATGTTATTTTAAATTGCTGCCATACTTTATGATCATATCTTGATGATAATGATCATGATGATCATGATGATCACCCCAACTTCTCCAAATGGTAAAAAACGTCCAACCTTCTGTCCAAGGTTTGAATTTATTTATATATATATATATATATATATATATTGGAAGGAGGTATTAGGCATTTCCTAATATATACATTTATTTACAGACATACCAGCAAACCAGCAAAATGGGAAGGTAGGGGGCTTAGACCTTTCAATAGCCAACTTCATTAATTTTCTAGAGATAGGCAGTTTCTGAATCACAAGGGAAATATGTCAGTTCTAGAAAAGTAAGAAGCGACTGCAGAACAGCAGTGCAAAGTGTTAGATTCAGACTTTATGCCTTCAGTCTAACCAATTCTCAGGATTGTAAAACTGGAGTTCATTATTGCTGCCTTCTTCACACCTTGATTGCAAAGACAAGGTGATGAAGAACAAGTAGAATTCAACCAGTCTGATAGTCAAGTTGTCTGTATGGAACTATCCTGGGAACCATGCAGATTTTATGAAGCACTTCTCAACTGCACTTGCCAATCTACCATATGTTTTGCACCTTGCAAATCAGAAGGGAATTTCTTTCAGAAAATGAGCATACCTTTTTTGTTGTTGTTCTGTTTCAGAATGCCAGTGATGTCTTTTTCTCTACAAAGTGTTGCTTACATTACAGTATTTTGCATTCTGTAAGATCATGTTCTAAAGTTTTGCATTTGGGGTAGCAACAGTCTCACATTCAAAAACCAGAAGCTTGCAAATATTGTTATCCAAGGCATAGAGTATAATCAATCCAAGTTTAAAATTATGATGATGATGGTGATGATATGAAATCCTTGATTATTTTATTTGGTTAGTTAATTATAAAGTTTGCTTTGCAGTAAAACAGAGTAAATAAATTTGAATAGGCCTTTTTTTCCAGCAG
Source organism: Python bivittatus (assembly GCF_059951505.1). Taxonomy (NCBI): domain Eukaryota; kingdom Metazoa; phylum Chordata; class Lepidosauria; order Squamata; family Pythonidae; genus Python; species Python bivittatus. Next base: position 8,152,322 of record NW_028277052.1, on the reverse strand, counting down.
AAATTTGCTTAATGTTAGGGTTCTGCTGAGTTATTTGTAACTCCAACTTTCAGACAGAACAGAGATGCCCAATCTTTTCTAAGGTGAAGACAACATTAGATAGTAAGACAAAACTGAATTTGATTTCAATTCATTTATATTTAATTTTAAAATATATTTATGTGATTGCTATCCTAGCATGTCTTTAGTAATTTTCCCTTTTTGTCACAAAAAAAAATAACACATTTTGGAAGTTAGTCTCTGGGGTTACCTTTCAAGCTCTGGAGTGATCACGTGCGGCCATGGTGTAAAAATGTGTACCTTAAATAGAAGTATCCATTCCAGGACATAAATGTAAGGTTGGTGAGCTATCTAACAAAGCCTTTCTTAATCTGGTGTCCTCCAGATGTTCTGAGGACTATATCTCCCAGAATTCCAAGCCAGGAAGACAAAAGTTTAGAATTCTGGGAGTTTCTGACCCAATGCATCTGGAGCATGTGAAGTTGGGGAAGGTTGATCTGGCAGGTCAAAAGAAGCAATATGAATGTCTCACCCCAGAAGACTTAGAGCTCCACCATGCCTCCAACCCAGATAACAGAAGAAGCGTTCTGCTAGCAGTACATGGTAGTGGCAGAAAGAGCAGGTCAACAGTAATGGGGCAAGGATGAATGCATGAACACCCTAGCCCCCAAATTCCTCTGACATACTCTGGAAAGGGTGTGAAGCTAGACTGAAGCTGTCTATTCTCCTTTTCTACTGTCTGTGTCTAGCCTCAATGAAATGTGTTTGCTGGACACTCAGCCAGCAGCACTTGTCCTATCCACTCACTGTCCTTAGCTATGGTTTGTTTCACACATAACATGAATTTGTAAACCATGACTTACACATGATAATGACTGATTTCCAAATGACATGAAAATCAAACAGGCCACTTAATGGCTTTGTGCCATGTGTGAATGAGTCAATGATTTAGCTGTGTCAGTATTTTGGAATAGCTGGATGGAAGGACCGGGCAAAGCTATGCAGATGGATTTGTATCCATCAGGGGTGCCCCTGAAGGCAGGTGAGGACTACGGATGAGCAAGAAACTACTCAAAAAGAGATGATATTTTTGGTAGTAATAAAAGCTTGTATGATATTCTAAACCACTTTTATTGACCTCCATTTCAATATCTGCAAATCCCCCCCCCCAGATTACTATGAAATTCGTGGTAGGACTTGACCCAGTTCTTTAGATGCCAGCCTGCATTTTATTGCTGGACCTGGTGGCTATGCAACCATAATTGTTGCTTGTTGTTGCATGAAAGCTTTTTAACACCAATATTGCGGGGAAAATGTACTATTTCTCTTACTTGCGACTTGCTTTTTTCAGCAGACCAATTCCAATGGATGAATTACCTTAATTCATTTTGTGGTCTAAAGAGAAGGATGCTATTCTCTCTCTCTCTCTCTCTCTCTCTCTCACACACACACACACACACACACACACACACACACACACAAACTTTATGTAGGAGTTCAGCCCTAGTGACTCCCTGCTCCCAGAAATATTTATCTGATCACTTTGAGAGAGGATCTTGGTGCTTTACAAATGGAAATGTTTTTATCTTATTAATCAGCAATTAGTTACTCTACTTCCTTGTTGTCATGCAGAACAACCCACATACAACTGTTTTTCTGTTTTAGTGCTGATCTATAATTATCACCATCCGTAAAAAAAAAAAATCTCTCCTTTTAGACATTTCCATCCTTTGAAGCTGCTCGAAGGAGCTTGATTAAATTCGCAAAGCAAACTTTCTTGGGAGGGAAACATCATTTGCGATGCAGGAGAACTGCCAAACAAGGCAAAAAAGAGGTGAATGGTTTCCTGAAACCGAAAGCCAGGAGGTCATACTTAGGATTTTGTTCTTTAGGGAAATTATTACACTGATCCAGTGGATTACAGTTTCTCAGGAATCTCTTGTGGTTTCTTTGGTCTGGGACCAGGTTTCCTCCAGCACTGCTTTAAAACACTTTGGATATACCAATGCAACAAAGAGTTAAGCTGATAGTTTAAAATTCAGGAAAAATGGGAATGGAGAGAGAAAATGTGGCTTGAGTTCCAACCATGCCAGGTTTCAGTCTTAAAGAGACTGTGGGAATGAACTGCAAACATGTAAATAGGTTCCTACCAATGCAGAAGAGATATTAGCTTGCACCAAGACTATATTTGTTTTATAATGATTATGAAGCTGCCACGAGGGGTTGAGACCAGTCGGGTCAAATGTCAAAAACAAGTATCTAAAATGATGGCTGGTGTGGGTCTTCTGGGCTGTGTGGCCGTGTCCTGGAAGTTTTGTTTCCTAACGTTTCGCCAGCATCTGTGACCAGCATCTTCAGAGTGCAGGAGCACAGACAGGAGCAGTTCTCTCTGTGCCCAGGGTGATGTGACCCTTTTTGTGGGTATTTATAGAGATCCAAGGGGGGGGGAAGGGGGGATTGGGGGTGTGTGTTGGGTTACTGAGTGGCTGCTTGTTTTGGTGTCACCATCTGTGTGTATCTTCCTGGGGATTAGGCAGGGTTTTTCTTCTATAGAAAGAAAAACTTTCTATAGAAGAAAAACCCTGCCTAATCCCCAGGAAGATACACACAGATGGTGACACCAAAAGAAGCAGCCACTCAGTAACCCAACCCCCCCCCACACACACCCAATCCCCCTTCCCCCCAGATCTCTATAAATACCCACAACAGGGTCACATCACCCTGGGCACAGAGAGAACTGCTCCTGCCTGTGCTCCTGTCCTCTGAAGATGCCGGTCACAGGTGCTGGCGAAACGTTAGGAAACAAAACTTCCAGAACACGGCCACACTGCCTGGAAGACCCACGCCAGCCATTGTATGCCAGCCATGAAAGCCTTTGACAATATATCTAAAATGATGTTTGAGTGATTGCATGATCAGAATGTTCCTAAAAGCTTTTATCTATCCACAATAAAAAGTTGCCTCTAATTATGAAGATTAAAGGATTTTTAGGGTAGAAAATTCATCTGGACAACATCTCCTTCACTCCATCCTCACTTCAATCTAACTTATGTGGTTTACACATAGCAAGCCAGGCACTTGAGTTGGGTGGCTATATAAATGTCCTAAATAAATACTGAGGAAGGAAAGCATTGGGAAAGTATTACAACCCTCTATGCAACAGTCTGGAAAAGGAACGTGCTGTTCTATCAGTGGCAATAAGATTTTATTTTGGTTAGAAAACATTAGGTTTTCTGAAGCTGTTTTATTTCATGTCCACATTTCCATTGCCCAAACTTCACTCTTTTGGGGGATTCTATTCTTTTAGATATATGTTGCTTTAGAGTAGGATCTGATCCATAACCACTCAAAGAAATTCAATGGGTTTTTAAAGGTAAAAGTCTCTTTCAGTTGGAGCTCTACTCTGATGACTTAATGGACACACCCCAAAGTGATTTTTTTGTGGGATTTATTACTATTACTACTGCTGCTGCTACTTTTCAATCCAGCTGACAATGCTGGTCTTCTCTGGAGATTACTCATCTGAGTATTAACCAGGACTAACTCTAAATCCAGACAATGTTGGCCAGGTTATTCAACAGATTTTTAGATCACTACAGCTCATTTATTCAGATACATAACATTGGACTAGGAACTTTATTTATTCATTTAAAACTGTTCTATATCCCACTTCCTCATAAATTCTGGAGTGGTGTACAATATAAACAACCCTTGGTTTTAAAAGGGTGAATGAAGATTATGTGCGTGTCTGTGTGTGTGTCTGCGCGTGCACGCGCTATAAAAGGGCAAATTGCAAAGGCAGGTTGTCAAAATCAAAAAAGGTCTTTGTGCAAAGATGCCTTAAACTGGTGCTTCAAAGATGATAAATTATGTGGCTTGCATTCCACATCAAGCATTCCAAGGCTGAGGCACCAATAGGGAGAATCTCTCTTTTCTGCATTGCTGTAACATCAGAACTGGCTCTTTGAAAAAGCAAAGTGAGACCTTGTCTTCAGGCAGCAGATCAGGTGGTGGCAACTGATGATAGATCAGAGACAGGACATCCCCCAGGTCATAATCCTGCCATGGAACAAAAGTGCCCATTTCAGCAGCTTCTGATACACCAAAGGATCAGCCACAAAAACTTCAGAGTATTTGCCCTATGCCACACTTTGCTCTGACAAATAATAGTTTCCTGTACAAATAGTATTGCAGCAATTCAAGATGGTATTGATGCAATGAATCTCTATGGCTACCTTTCCTATTGTTCTGGTATTTCAGATTTCCATTTCCCCCACATGTTCCTATTTTCAGGGCCAGAAAGCAGTAATGAAAATGTATTCAAACTCAGATGTATACTTTGCCTCCGGGCTCTTCAGAATCTTTAAAAGGCTGTGCAGTGAGGCATATTATTCATTAAACTTGTGACTTTGCATTAGCTCACATACGTTTTTCCTTAAGAACATAAGAACATAAGCAGTGCCCTCCTGGATCAGATCCTGGCTCACCTGGTCCATCAGTCTGTTCTAACAGTGCCCAACCAACTGCACCACTGGTCTCCCAGAAGATGGTCTTCAGAGACTGTCACACTGCCATCAGCCCAATAGCCATCGATCTCCATGACTTCCATTGTCTGCAGCCAGTAGCAGACATTCTATCTTCAATTTTCTCTTTATTTAGAATTGGGGGGAAAGGCAGGAGCAAGAGACCTCCTGAAAAGTGTTCCATGTTACATGGATATTGGCAGAGCACTTTGTTCCAGAGGTACCCTACCTCACTGTCTATAATATTGAGATCCAGTAGTGGGTATAGCTGGTGAACTGGCAACATATGACCTTCTAACTGCTTTCTGGCTTTTGTTACCATGGGTGTTACATCACTTTCTAGTGTCTCTGGCACAATTTGTAGAAGATGAGTGATAAAATGAACAAACCAAAAGCCTAGCAATAAAACAACAGAAGATGTCCTCAACCAGTGATTTTCCTAAAATTGGGGGGGGGGATTATTGTTCAAACTCACTCCATCAATCTGCATCTACAAAGTGGCCTAGGGTTCTTAATGCCTTTTCTAAAAGTCCCCAGTCCAATCAGTCAGTCACTCCCTTACTCAGCCTTATGCCCACCATGTGTTCTCCTTCTCTCCGACATCAACACGCTAAATCAATGACAGTCACAGAAGCATCAATTCCTCTTTGCTTTAACCACATTGTGATATTCAAGCAGGTAACACTCACAACCCTATGCGTCCTAAAGAATCTAAGTTATTAAATGTGCCACTTTTTTGGTGGTAAATACAGTATAAGGAGGCAGTGATAAAATATTTAATTTCTTGACTTTTTTTCTTCTTCTAGGACATCAGATATGGATCGGTAATACTCTCTAACAATTTCAGTTTTTTGTCTAGAGTCAGCAAATAATAAATATTGAGGGCTATAAAAATGATGAAACATACATATAGCCAAATCAATATGATAATAGTACAGGAGAATATAACCAGATGTGTGTGCCCATATTATGGGGAAGAGGGGGAGGAGGAGGAGGAGAGAAAGAGGGGAAAAATTATTATGAGGAGGGGGAGGAGGAACAGCAGTAGCAAACATAAGCATTGCACAATATAAGGTCATAGGTTCAATTCCTGAAATTTCCAGCTTGGGCAGGAAAAACTGAACCCTTGCAGTCCCCTTGCCCATCAGAATCATCAATATTGGTAGGAAATACTAGTATGAATGTGCAGAGGGCAATATTTTGGTAGCTGGAGGCTGTTGTTAACATTACTGGAGGGAAGATGATGGTGCAAAAATGGCAGGATGACTTCATACATGTGGACCTAATTTTTAATGAGCTGATTTTGGATTTGGAGGGGAATTGTTTTATTTTAAATGTGTTATATTTTAGGGCTTATCTTATAATTCATCCTGCACTTTGGGCCAATGCAATTTATTTTCCAAAAGACACGCAATGTTGCATTCACTTCATAATGCCGTGACTCTTCTGTAGTTGTACAACAGCAGCCATAAAGAACCTGTTTTCATCTGTTCACACATATTTGCATTTTGTGGTTAATCATTTCCAATGACCTGAAAGACACAGAAGAAACCTTTCTCCATGAACTAAATTTGCAAGCTGGTATTATGCAAAGAAAGGGTGGCAAGGCCAAGATATAAGAGCTGGGAATTTTGGTGGTACATCAAAATATCTATCACCACCACATTTAGAGGTAAAATAGCTCACCGCTCCCCCTGTCCTTCCCCATCTCCCAAATATGAAAATATCTACAGCAGAAGGATATTTCTTTCTAAAATACAGAGTGGCTTCCTTCTGCTTATTGATGCATGAATCTGTATGGTCTGTTAGTGAACTTTTAAAAGAAAATATCCATAGAAATAAATAATATATATATTTGCACATTTTTGTTGCACGGGTTATACAACTTTCTGCTCAATTCCATTCAAAGTATTGAGCTAGAGTTGACTGCTAGGATTGCATAGTAATCCATTTTAAAAATTCTATAGAATTTTTCTTAAGGAACATATAATTCTGGCTGTTATAGGCAAATAATTTCACAATAACATTTCATGGATAACATGAAGAACTATCTCTGTAGAAGTGCTCTAAGTTGACTATAAATTATAGATGAGCAGCTTCTGCATCTTATTGGCTTTAGGTGAAGTTGGCATTTTACTATTCATTGCATGCTTTACTGTACTTCCAAAAGAAACATCTTTTCCTCTCTAAATACAATGGAGAGGGGGGGGGGGAAACAGTTCAACAAGCAAGAAGCTGTGAAATTCTTGCTCGCCTAAAGACATTGAACAATGTTCATTAAATGATATTCATCAACCTCTTTCCCAAAGGAGGTTTAAAACCCTTATCTGGGCAACGGCAACTGACGTGCATCATTCCACTGTTGATGGCAAAGAGTACAACTCTGAGAAAAAACTACAAGGACTCCATCAGATTCATCCAGTAATTTGCATCATTGAGACATATTCTTACTGGGTTGCTTTGCCATTCTTCCAGAGCTGTTGAAGACTACACTTATTGCATTTTTCAAATCACAATACATTTTTAAGCAACTATGTGGCCCACAGATCTCTTTCCAAGAGGTGCCAGAAATAAAGTCATTGTTTCCTATAATTTTCAGGTTGGGAACACACACACACACACATTATCTATCTATCTATCTATCTATCTATCTATCTATCTATCTATCTATCTACCTATCTACCTACCTACCTACCTACTTACCTACCTATTTATCCATCCATCCATCCATCCATCCATCCATCCATCCATCCATCCATCCATCCATCCATCCAACATAATTTATAAAATAAAGACCACAGTCTCTCCTAAAAACACTCAAAGGGAAAAAGTAAAAGCAATTTCTAGTCTCATCATGAAGATCTTCTGTCTCCTGAGATAGATGATAGATAGAGATAGAATAGATAATATAAATAATGTTAAGGGTTGCCTGACAAATTAAGGCCTTCTTTTGATGTGATGAGAACAACCAAAGTTCTTTATGCCAAATATTTTGGCTTTGCCACTCCTCTGCACGATGCCAACTTGCAAAGTTTATGGAGGAAGATTTGGTCTGTGTCTTTCATTTAATCTTATTAGTAATCCCTTAGATCAGGAGCAGAAAAGCTGAGGTACTGGTCTGCATATTGCCCCAAAGCCCTTATTTTATGTCCCATAAAGATGTCCTCAGTCACAATTGTTCAAGATCATCAGCAGAATTTATGAGTATTTTGTGAATATTTTGTGGTGAAAAATGCAAGGAAAAATGTTCTGAAAGTTCTTAAGTAGACTTAACATAGCAAAAACAAAGGAAAGAAGTCAAACATCTCTTCCCCAGTCACAACACTGAGGAGAAAATAGAAAACCCATAGCTCCCCATTCATATGCATGACACAGTATTTTCTATCCTGTTCGCTACACCGTTGCCCCTTTCAAAAATGTTAAACGAAGCTCCAAATAGTTATCCATCTTGTATTGGATTCATCAGCCAAAGGTTACAGCCCTTCTTTAAACGAGACTTCGTATAGATTTACTCCTGCTTTGGGTTGATCCATTCAGCTCAAGGTAGCAGGGGAATATAACTCCCATTGATTTTAGTAGATGGAGGCAATCCATCAATGCTTTAAAGCACATAGTGATCACTACTGGCATGCAAATAAATAAAAAGAAAAAAGGATAACGTGTTACAAAAGCTCCCTAAATAAGTGCAGTAAAAAAAACAACTGAAAAAATGTTTTGTTCTTGTGATCCATCAGATTATAGTCTCAGAAATATATGGCTGAAATAATATTGCTATATTCTTCAGTTCCTGCAAGAATATGAGATAACTATTTTTAGAGAACCAAAAGTTAATTATAGTATAATTATCAGCTTCACACCCAAGTAGTCACTTGAAAAGACTGCGAGCAATTCTATTAGCCCACCTTTTGGCAATATAAACACAATCTGTACCCAAAGTGAACCACTCTCTGAAGCTTATTGGAGATATTGTTATTGGAGACTGGGAAAGAATAGAGTCTCAGTGGACTGAGGTCACCTAGGCAGCGGACGGTAGCAAGACAAGAATCTTCTAATGAGGGTTCTTTTATTCAGCCAAACTTCTTCTTTCCTTATGTATCAAAGAGTCTCTGAGACCTGGCATGAATCATACAGACAAAATGTGGCTACTGGGAATATTGGTGTCTTGGGTGCAGGGTTAACTGAACACATTTCTGGGGAAATCTCTTCCTACAGAGAGCAGTTGAGGGTACCAGCATCAGGTTACTGCTCCACAACTTCCCCATCCATAGGAGGTATGGATGGATGGATGCATGTATGTATGTATTTATTTATTAAATTTATATGCCGCCCATCTCCCCCAGAGGTAGGGTGATGAAGTGACGGAAAGATACCAAGGTGAGCACTAACTCCAACCTCTTTTTGCCTTTGTTTACACCTGCTCCTTGTTTAGTGACTACCTCGGTTAGCAACCATTTGTAAATACGACAGTAACAAAAAAATCATTTGCCAACCAATGCTGGCATTTATGACCAAATTTGGTACGCCTGACAACAACACATGCTGGAGTAAGAGTAATGCTGGTGTAGCTGTATAAGAGAACTTTATCTGAACGAGACAGCAGCAACCAGTGATCTTTGCAGTCTCTCTCTCAGTCACAGGTTCACTTGGTGACCATTTCACTTAACAACCATGGTCAATGGACTAGAACTCAGTTGGTAAACGAGGAGTGGGTATATAGCTAAAAGCAGCCACAACAACATCCCAGTTTATTACTTATTGTTTCTGTGTTGCTACCAACATGCTGCTTTGTCCAAACAGAAGGCATATAAATTGGGAAGAAGGACTATTCATAAAGCAACTGAAAAACAACTTTTTTTTCAGCTTTAAACTCCGAATGAAGGATCTCCACTGGCGTTTTCTGTAAATGTTACAAGTATTCCAACAGAACAAAAGTCAGATTATTTCAAACATTCTGCCACAGGGAAAACTAGGAGCTTGAAATAAGCCCTCCCCATGGGGCCACAGAGTAGTTGGCATGGTGGTCCATGCTGAATATCCCCTATCACCTAACCTGAAAAACAAACTTATCTTTGTAAAACATTTCCTAAAACTTCCATAGCAAACAGTAAAAGCAACAGCCAAACATATTTCGTCACAGCCTGGCCTGCCTGTGCTAACAGCCATAAAACTGAGCTCAGACAAGAAACAGAAGCAACATTAATGTGTCTGTAATGTCTGTATTTCCCCAGGAAAAAACACCATGGGGAAGCCTGTTTTAGTAATACAGTAGGGCAGTGTTTCTCAATCTTAGCAACTTTAAGAGGCGTGGACTACAACTCCCAGAATTCCCCAGCCAGCATGGCTGGCTGGGGAATTCTGGGAGTTGAAGTCCACACCTCTTAAAGTCACCAAGGTTGAGAAACACTGCAATAGGGCATCATATCTGATGAATGTAATGCTGTTGGAAAGATTATGGAACCCAAAACACTGCTGCATAATATTAGGAGTGTTATTTTCCCACCTCTGGGTGAAAAACATTGCCAAAACATTTCTTTTTTTTTTTGCTTTTATAGACCACATATGCCTTGGGGATGGAATCCTTTATTTCTGATACTTAGACTGGTGTGGCTTCTGAAATACCCCCGAAGTTCTTTAGTCAGGATTCAAAATCCCCTCTACTAAGAAGAAAATGCTTCTACATCATGGAGTCTGCAGAATGTGGCACTTGATTGATGTAATGAAGTACTAGAAAAAAAAGAACTACACTGAAAAATCTAGTACTTATAACCTCCTTTGATATTATGAGGATGTGCCAACCAACTTCTCTTCATCTCCCCAACTTTCACATAATAAGATATGTCTCATACTGTGATGGAATGGACTTATGAAGGCCAGGCCCAGGGAGATAAGCATATTCTTAGCCCCCAGCAGGAGTATGGGAAGTTCAAGAAGATGAGGCTGGCACCTCCCTAAGGAATTCACGGTGTTGTGGCTGGCTGGCTTGGGAACTAGGGCTCAGTCTGGTGAGATTTCTGTCTTGAGGTTGGAGCTAATAAACGCAACAGAACTGTATTTGCATTGTCTCTTGGAGTTCTTTGGGCTGAACCTGACACATACTATGTGCTCATTTTTACTTGCTCCAGACACTTATGTAGCTGTGGAAATGCTGAATACACTGATTTACAGCCTGCTTTGTTCAGAAGATATTATCTAAGTCAATAGAGGACAACCAGTAGTTCCTCCAGTTGTTCTGAACCACTGCCTCCAACATTGGGCAGATATCTAGAGGAGCCATGCTAACTAACAAATAGGGATAGAACAAACTTCCAGGGGGACATTGAGCAATATGTGGGGTGGGGAAGGCAGAAAGAGTAGTGAGAATGCCACTGCAGGAAGTGAAGTGAAAACAATTATTGGGGGATGGGGTGGGGGTAGGAAAACCATGGAGGTGCTCAGAAATTGCTCAGAACTGTTTTAATCCTGCCAGTAATGCATCTTTTTGCACCTTTTCTGAACCTATATTAAGAGGACATAGGATTACTAGTAGCTGCCTTACATTGGATGAATTCACTTCACACTGTTTTAATTACAGTTGGTTGAATAAGCTATGATTGGCTGGGTTTACACAATACTGAGTCCTAGATCATGTAAATTTGCAGTCTACAATGGCTGGGTGCATACTTCATGCTAAGCCAACACCAGACCAATGATGTGAAAACACAGCTAATTGAATCAGACCATAAATTCCATCTAGCTTAGTAGTAGCCTACCCTGAATTGCTGGACTGGTTTCAGACATACATCTTGCCCAGTCCTACCTGGAAGGTCCAAGAATTAATTCTTTCTGGTGCAAAGAACATGCATTCATATTCAGCTTCAGTCCCTCTGCAAGAAAAACACCTCATATTGATCGTCCCTAGCTCAGTACAATCCTTTGTTCTAGTTAGCTCATAGTATCTTCACTTACTGATTGTAGCTTTCCAGAATCACAGGCTGGGTTCTTCTCAAATGTATCTGAGATTTTGAAATTCAACTCTTCATTACGGAGGAGGTATAGTCCATTTCCAGAAGATGAGTTTTATTTTTTTCCTTATAAGCATATTGACCGTAACAACGGTCTAATCCTCAACAATAGGGAATACTTTATTTGAAAAATAGATGAGGTTATAAACAGAATGCCAAAGATGCCATAAAATGATTAACCACTCAGCATTCAAGATGGGATCTTCTCCCTTATCTCTACTAGGGGTGATCTTCTATTTCCACCTAGCCCACCTCAGTCCACTGGATCGACACATCCACCTCATTGCAGTGGGTTGCCATATTTGATGCTGCCTTTTGCAGTTTGCTAGAATTACATTTCAGAAGTTCCCACATCCTGGAACAGTTCGGGACTTCATGTTCCTTAGGCAGGGAACTTGGACGTGGCAGGTCAGCTTGATTCAATGGGTGAGATGGTGATGATTTGGAATTGAGCAACTGTGGGACTGTCGTGGGATCTACACGTGGACTAAGGGTTCCTATGGATGAAGCTCAGTGGTTTTCAGAGCCCTGAGGTGTGCTGACTCTGCAGTAAATACCTATGCTGCTTGAATACCACATTACTGTAGGATCTTTGGAAGCCTCTCAAATAAGCACAAGCCTGGGAACAGATGATTTAGGGCTGCAGCTGTGCTGTCAAATGTCATGCAGCACTCAGCTTAATTTAACTCCACCCTCATTCCTGCAAGCAAGGAATCAGTTCAGAGATTGCAAAGAAGAACCCTCTCTCCTCTAACCTGATGCTTGAAAGAGAGGGATTTTAAAAAAGGCCATCAAAGAGAGAACGAGCCAGAGATCATCCATCAACCACTTCAAAGCCAAACTTTGTAGAGACTCCTTTTGAAGGCAGTGTCTCGGCAATATATAGATTTTCAATGGGCTGTTTCAAAACTGCTCAAACAAGCAATTGCAGAATCATAATGAATTTAGTTGATGCATGTGACTCCAGTACAAACAGTACTGCAATACAAATAGCCCTGGCGCTCTTTGAATGTATGAAAACCAGAGTTTTATTCCCATGTACTCTCTCCCATTTGCAAGGAATGGGCGCATCAGCAAAGGTTTTCTTTCATTTAACAGAATCTTCCCACTCTTTTACATATTAGCTCCAAACCGAAGGTGAACTGTGAGCTCATGCTTTGAAAAGCTGTAACGTGGGAAGTTCTGTTAAGTGAGAAAGTGAGAGCAAAACCTGCATCTTTTTAAGCTCCTACTGATTGAACCCAGCAAAGATGCTAAGGTGGCATCATGTTGATTTTGAATCCATTTCTTTACCATTCTCTATGCAGCTTATGTCTAGATACTGGTTTATCCCATGAGGACTGCAGAAGCTCTTCTTCCATTCCATATAAAGCAATATGTAGATAAATGTCTCTATCATTACATAACACTCTTCCTGGTGTAATTGGCACTAGGGAGTAAAGGAGGTGTCATGGTATGTGGGAATGACCTTGGGAAACAGGAGGAAGAACCAGAGACTAGACAACCATGATGCAAAAGGTATCTCAGCCCACAGAAGCAGAGGAATACTTTCAGACTTGCAAAACTTCAAGGTAGCTCAGACAAGAAGCCTAACAATGAATACTAGTTCTATCTTTATTATAAGGTTACATTAACAGAATTTTGCAAGCCTGAAAGTATTCCTCCCCTCCTTTCCTTTTACTCTTTGGAAAACTAGGGAAGATCCCTTCTGGAATGCTTCACACACACCCCTCTGCTTCTGTGGACCAAGATACCTTTTGCATGATGGTTGTCTAGTCTACGGCTCTTCCTCCTGTCTCCCAAGGTCATTCCCACATACCATGCCAGGAGACCACCAGTTTAGGCTTATATGGGTTATCTGACTTCATATCTTGAATTGCAATCCAAAGCAATCAGTTGATATATCAGCATTAGAAGGTTATCTGCTGTTATTTGTGTAAATCAGACCAAAGATTCTTGGCCTAAGAGTAATCTATAAGTGGAAATGGAAAGTCTTGTGAGGGCAGAAGATTTGATGTTGCTCATTCACATTTTGTCTTCAATCCAATGATATCTGAATACTGACTTTTCTGCAGTTTTAAGAAGAGAAAACCCCTAAAGATACCACTACTGAAATTCAGCAGCTCAACCATGATACAGAAACAACTCCTATACTGCTCTCCTTAATGAATCTGATGAAGAATATTTACCCCTCGGAAACAAATTTAACCAAAAAAAAAAAAAAATTGACAAGGAAGATTCAATTGTTGGAAGCAGTGTCAGTTTTGGCTACTGATTCTTATATTGTGAACAGTCCATTAACAAATAGGTATATAGTTATAGAACTTCGTCTTTGAGCAAATATTGTTTAAAAATTACAATAAAAATACATTGGAACAATAAAGTTTAATAACTTAAATGGGTCAGTTTTGCTGTCCAACATAAAATGCACATTTTCATGAGACGTGGGTTTCATTTTACTTAAACCAAATGAATTTACAGTACCCAAATATGAAAACTATTCAGGGCTAGTCATACAGGGTTGTGTTACAGCCTTTTAGACACTGAATGGATTTATGCACTGTATTACACCATAATTTTTAATCATGTTTTGTTGAATGGTAAGTCAAAATCAATGCTAAGTCAATAGTAAGTCAAAATCAATGGTAAGTTAAAATCAGACACCAGTGTAATTTAACACAGTGCATAAAACAAGTTATTATGGCTTGAACAAACCAGGGATGAGCATGTAATCTGAACTGTGTTCAAAATTAGCACTTAAGGTAATATTTTGATAAATAGTTGAAGGGCCTGCAACATCCGTTTTAAAAAGATGGCCACAACAGAGGAAGACATGCCAACAATGTCCTGCACGTTTAAGTTTCTACAATGTGATTCGCATAAGATTTGTTGAAAAATGGTTTAGAAACTTCATTTGAGGTGGCCAAGAATAGAACATGTACAAAAACATGTACAGCCAATTTTACACCAACTGTATTGGTCACCAGTATACAGTATTCCCAGACCTCATTCAGAACTTTGTCATAAATTCATACTAGCTCGCATTTGACCCAAGGGGCATCTTTACCCTTCTCATTCTTTCTGTAATTTGCTTATCTTGAGGTATCCTATCTGTATGTCCTCCTCTAAGATTATTTTGACAAGGTACAAAACTAAGCTTTATACAACTGTTAGTAATTTTGAAGCATCCGGCAGCTGTATGGGATATTGCTTATTATGAACTTTATGACATGATTACAGAATATATTAGGGTCTGGATTGAGCAAGAACATTTCTTAAAATTGATTCCAGCCCAAATAGGCTGGGATGTAAAATTCAGTGAAGGTAGAACAGGGCATATGCCTTTAGAATTAACAAATACTTGTGAGTAGCCTCAATGTACATGGTAGCTCTGCTGTGGCTTATTACCTCTATCTAAGGGGAAAAAAGAAACCTCTAAAACATCACAAAAAACCACTCCCGTGCATCTGTACTAATAGAGAATCTTCACAGTATCTTCATACAGGGGTTCTTCCCTTTGAGCACCTAATGAAGGATAAGGTGGTTTTCCTCATGTTAGGGTGAAGGACAACCCTATTGGCTTCCTGTTTGCCTTCAGGGCCACTTTAACCTATCCGAAAACCCTCTGAATACAATCTAGTCTTCTAAGCAACTTTGGCATCCAAGATCAATCTTGCTTGCAGAAGATTATCCATATCATTGAGGGGAAGTCTGAGTAAAGATGGTTATCTACCTGACTATAACAGCTGTTCATCATTCTACTACTAATGGGATTGCTAGTAACTGTCGGAATAAAGTCCATGCAGTTTTCTTGGCAACATTTTTGGAAGTGGTTTACCACTGCCTCCTTCCTAGAGCTGTGAATGACTGGCCCAAGATCACCCAGCTAAGGCAGAACAAGCATTCATGGTTCTCCTTAATTCTAATCCAGTGCCTTTGATTGCTATACCAAATCTGCTCTCCAACTGACCTACTCAAGCGCAATGTGATTCTAGAAACAAATTCACACACAGCAGAGCTAGCGTAGGTAGACAAGGTGGATATACAATCATACCAAGTATCTGTTTTCCTATTGCCTAGGCAGAAGAGATTAACAAAAGGGTCAAAGCAGACCCCTCAAAGGAAAGAGACTCACCCAAAAAAACTCCCCATCGCCCTTGAGTTTTAGGGGAAAAGTGAATTAAAGGGTTTCCCAGAGCTCCAGTTTGTACATGAGTGACCATTAGGCACACAGGGATAGATACTGGAATCAGTCTGGAAGTTAAAGAGTTTATTGATGAGTTTCCAACTTTTCTACATTCCCCACAGACCACACTAGGGAGTTTGCAGGTTAGGTAAATCTGTGCATAGTGGGAAGAGAAATTATATGGGGTGGAAGTTAAAAGAAAATTCACAGAAAATAGAAAAAAATACAACACAGGTTATCAGAAGTTCAAGAATTTAAAAAAAAATGCTGTGAGGATTAACACCAACTATACAGGCATTACAAAGACATGATGGTTAATGGAGCAATTCTTTTGACACTTCAGTGCCCAGTGATTCTCTCCTCTTAGCTGTATCTCAAACATAATTCCTCTCTGTGGCGCATAACCCTGTACACAAGAGTGAGCAAAGTTGCAGTGTTTCTTTCATTCTTTCTTCTTTTGCTTCTTCAAATGCCTGGCTTTTTCCAGGCAGGTAATGGCGCTGTTGAAGCACATGTGCCTCAAGTCTCACCCAACGTTCTTAGGAAGACCCATCAGCCTTCCAAACCTGTAATGTTCATGAGTTATCCTGAATGGAGGGGGGAACACATTAACAAGAGGGATTTGCTTACATTAGGCAAAGGCTAAAAGGGGAGGTTGTGCTGGAAGGACTGAATTCTAATTTAAAAGCTTCCAACTCTATAGCAGGACTGGGTCCCAAAAGCAAGGCAGGTGTGCAACCTGAGCCTGCTCAAATCTTGACCAAATAATTCCACTAAAAAGATTCTAAAATGAGAGAAGCAATTTCCCTCCTTGCCTTTGGAGGGTCTAGAATTTTGAAAACCAAGCCACACAGCAGCAGAATTGTACAGGTCACTGGCACTGAAGAATGTATTTCAGTTTTCCATAGTTTTCATGAAGTTTGCTTTCTCAAAAATCCTAATTTGTATTTTTTGTGACTTCTGGGGAACAAACACGCCTAGAAAGGAATGAAATATATATATTTCCTCCCTAAGGAAATTCTTTTCTAAGGATTCTTCCTTTCATTCATTATTTTCCTTCCTTCCTTCCTTCTATTTATTTTATATATATATATATAAATTTATTTTTTATATATATATATATATGTATATATATATAAAAAATAAAAATCTGCAAGCCAGAATGACCGAAGAGCCACTAAATTACCTGTTTATACAATGTGGTTGGTACAAATACCCTGAAATATACAATCAGAGAATCAGAAATAAAACAAAAATCTCATGTATAGAGAGAGCTTGCTATCAGACAATACAACAGCACTGGAATTTCTTCTCATTAGATTAGGCTTCTTAAAAAAGAAAAAAAATTACATCTCAAATATCTGCAATAGATCCATTTTCCCATTTATGTTTTATATATCATATATTGTTATATTGTCATTTCCTCACCCGTTTAAAAGAATGGAAATTGAAACTCTACAGTAGTAATTAAGTCTTAAATGATCCAGGAACTCTGAATGTAAGATGAAGTCCTCTCCAAGCAACAGTTGGTCAGTAGTTGATCCAAAACAATGGACAATTTTGGCCCTTTCTCCCCTAAACATTTGCTGGTCAGGGATGCAATGGTTTCAACACCCTTTAAATCTGCATCTGCTCAAGATATTTGTATGTTGGGTTCTCATAGCCGTGGTTCTGCATCTTGTTCAGATGCCTTTCCTCTGGAGTTAGCATTGGGTCAACCTTTACCAAAAAAAAAAAAAAAAAAAGTTATCAGTCAGCCAAGAGATAATTTATGAGCAGCTGAAAGTTATTTTAATGACACCAGACTTTGGAGATTAAGATACAATCTGTCACAAGACGTTTAGCATCCATAATCCAGAAGGAAGTATAACTCCAATGCTTGTTTGCATGCTCTTTGCATAGGGATGCTAGACAAGTTGAAGAAATGACTCGTAATAGTCACTTATCACATTTCTGAACTGATTTTTGCAAGACATTCTTCTTGCTCAGCCTTTCAGATAGGCTCTGTGTGCGCGAACCAAAATATTCTTAGTGGTTTCATTTTGAAAGCTGATTTTCTAGTCCCAAAATTTGCAAAGAACTGCCTAGAATCATACAATTCTCCAGCAAAGATTCTATGTATTTTCTCCAGCAGCCTTACTCTGCTCCACCTCCCTCCATGTTCACATTACGCATCTCTAGGCCCCTCTCACCTCTACAATTCCATGGCTGATGGTTCCATACTGCCTCTTCCTCAACATCACCAAGCTTATGACTATAACTGTAGCTATGGCAACTGCTATCACCAGAAGGCCAATGAGAGCGCTGCTGCTGAAGCTGAAGTCATCACGCAGAGAACGGTCGGTTTTCTACAAGATGGAGAGCATAATGTGCAGGGACTGAGGCATGAAAACCTACACCAGTAAACAAGCTTAGGAGGCAATTTTCAACTGCTGTGACAAATATTAGATACAGCTGATGATACTCCTGTTCTGAGCAAATTCCATAACACACTATTCTTTCTACTCACATGTGCCCTAGATGACCCATAATATGATTTTTCTTATTGAAAACTCCAGAAAATATTGTTCTTTGCAATATCCATTACCCTTCTGAAGAAAAAGGATTTTATAAAAAGGTGGATTTGGTTCCCTCTAACAGTAAATCTATGTTGATGGTGATACACATACCGGTTCATCCATCAGTCCACCAACTCGCTCAGGATTGAAAATCATTTCTTTAACATCAAGTGTCTCATCAATAACCTGAAAAGAATCATGAAGGGATGTTATGAGGAAGCTAACAACCGAAGAAGTAATACTGCCTATGAATTTGTACAGAAGGCCACCACTGATTGCTACTTCTACAAGCACTTAAGTCATATTCATTGAATCTCTCTCTGATGTCCACTGACAATTTCATACATTTAGCAAAATTCTGAAAAGTTTAAGTTTTCACAAAAATGGTATTCAGCATATTAACCCAACACCCCATCCACTTACCAAAAGCATAAGAAAGAACCTTAGTCCCATAGCTATGTATTCTGTAGCCATGTATTATGTACACATTAGCACACCTTGTGGCATAAGGATACCTTCAAATGAGCATGGATTCTGACTAATCAGGGTTCCAAAAAAAAGGAGGAGCCTAGTTATGATGTGTAGAGAGTCCTTCAAAATGATGATGAATGTGCAGCCATCATTAAAGTAATCTAGCATGCACACTTGCATCAAGGTGGACTGCTATAGCACATGTTAAAAGTAGAGCAGGAAGGAACAGTACAGGTAGATCTTAGTAGTATAAGTGTATACCGATTTTCAATGGGAGGTAGCCCCCCCCCGCGGAAAAGCATGGGCCGGAAGTGACGTCATGGCCACGCCCCTCCCAGAATCCCTTGAGCGGGCATAACCGGAAGTGACGTCATGGTCCCTCCTCCCGGCATGCCTTGCGCGCCGTCCGGAAGTGGCCCTCTTCCCATCATGCCTCGCGCGGGCGGAACCGGAAGTGCCATTTCCCCGTCCTCCCGGCATGCCTTGCGCCATCTTGGCGGGAAGTGACGTAACCGTCTGCCTGCCTGCTTCCCCCGCGCGTGCTGGGCCAGAAGTGTCCGTCCTCCCGCCATGCCTCGCGCGGTCTGCGCCGGGAGCAGCCGTCCGTGTTTTCCAGGAAGCGCCGGGGGATTTTAAAACGACAAACTGTTTTAGGCGAGCGGTTCAGTGTCGAGAACGATAAAAGCATGCGTGTTTGCAAATGGGGAAGCCCCTCAAGTGCGCCAAGCCCCAAAGCTCCGCCGCCCTGCCGTCTCCCCGCGCAATAAAGCCAGCCGGCAGCCGCCTGCCCCCGAGCCCCAAAGCCAGTCTCTCGCCGCCCGCCGCCCCGCCATCTCCCCTGCGCAATAAAGCCAGCCGGCAGCCGCCCACCCCGAGCCCCAAAGCCACTCTCTCGCTGCCCGCTGACTCTCCCGCGCAATAAAGGCTATCACCCGCCGTCCCAGGGCCCCGAGCCTTTTCCCTCCCCCCCGCTGGGGTTTTCCGAAGGCAGGAGGGGACCGCCGGGGCGGGGGGCATGTCCGGGCATGTTCCAGACACGCCCGGGGCAGAGTCGCGCTGAGGCCAATGGGGAGCCGCGGGCGGGACACGTGTGGCGGAGGGCGGGGCCGTGAGGGAATTTGGAGCCGGGTACGTCTGTCTCGAAAACAGAACGCTGTGTTTTTAAGTTGGCAAGTACGCCGGATCCCTCATTCACCGGGACCCCAGAGCCCCTGAAAAGAAAACCCCGCCCCAGGAAACTAGCCATCAGACCGGGGCCATATGAAAGCGGCCAGGACAAGCCGGCCGTGGTGTGTCGTTGCACACAATGCAGGACTGCACAGGGTAAGCAACCATCGAGCTTTTGAATTACAGACGGCTACGGTTCACAGGGAGGGTAGTTTTATGTTCTTTTTTCCTTTTGTCACAGAAACGAGAGGGCCTGACGGTGTTGTGCCTGTTCTGAAAGTCTGCATCCTAAAATTTTTACACGGAGGGTTAGCGGCCAGGCAGCGAGAAGGCGGCGAGACAGAGATCATCCAAAAAGTGTGCACCTTCCTAACCGGATCTGAGGGGCTTTGGAACCTTATTAACATGTCCATCAGGTTGGACAAACTACTTTTCGCACAGCAAGCCGTGGATCAGCTTGAGGATTTTAGAGAATGTGTCGAGGGCGCCGATTCACTGCCGGAAATGGACAAAATTATAAGCAGTCTCTCCAGTAAACTAGGCACCCTGTATTTTTCACGAGACACCCTAGTCAACCTTTGGTCTTTGATAAAAAGTATTGAGATGGCCTCTGACCCGCAGGCAGTCACGGCAAGAATTGAGGCCGAGTTACCGGAACCTCTGAAAAAAATCGTCAGGGGGGGACGCGATGGGGTTTAATTACAAGAAACTGTTTAATGATAATAATAATAAAAAAAAGGAAAAATACCTACATCTTGTGCCTGGTTATTTATTCAAAAACCTCCTAGGACGGGGGCGGGGTTAGGGAACATGTAGAGACGAGCGCATGCGCAGGGGCGGGAGTGTCCAGGCATGTTCAGACAAAACCCCGCAGCAGCCGGGTTAGGTATATGGACTCTGACTTTTGCACGGTTTATATTTGGACACATCTGACAAGTCCGAGAGAGAGGAACATGACTACAGAAGATTCTAAAGGGGCCTCCGGCAGTATGTGGGCTATGTCAAGGGTGTTGCCGGAAGATTGCACCAAACTCTGTTGCCAGGGTTTTGACAAAGAAGACTTTTTATACAGACCCATTTTATTTGGTTGCCGTAACACTTGTTGCCATCTTAACGGCGAAGCAACGAGCAAAATAGGAGAAGAAGAAGAAGGGGGCGGCGATACTTACCGGGCAACCTGCGAAATGGTGAGCGATACATCTACACCCCTCAAAACGAACGTAGACAGTAAGTAAATAGGCATATATTTTTCACAGCGTAAACAACGGGCAGGCCGCGTATCGCTTTCTAACAGGGCACCGTGTATTTTTGCAGTACCTGACCTAGAGCCGGCTAATGGGCAAAGATGTGGAAGAAAGCCCTTGGCAGAACTCGACATCAGCCCGCCGTCTTGCGACTCATCTGACTTGGACAGCGACATTTCCTTCCCCGTTTATGAAGTGGTATTTACCGGTGGTAGCTGGAGCAGCTCGGAGGGTACGGACAAATCAGATGGGGACGTCGGTTTACCTGCTGAAGAGGCTGCTGGTGATACTGATGATGATGATGTGAGTTATTTTTCCAATGACACAGATGATCAATAAAAAAGTTGTAATAAAAGACAAAAGCATCATTATTCGGGGTTAGAACCAGTCAGCATGCGGTATGAAAAGGTTCTAAGGGACATTTATTACACACCGGGGAGAACGGGCAGTTATGGGGGGGTGAACGCGCTTTTTCAGGAGGGGAGAAAACATGATAAGGACCTGAGCTTGAACCAGGTCAAGACGTGGCTCTCGGGGCAAGAGACTTACATGCTACATAAACCGGCAAGAATGAATTTTCGTAGAAATAAAACAGTGGTGTCGGGCATAGATCAACAGTGGCAGGCGGATCTCATAGATGTCCCCAAATTTTATAAGGAAAACGATGGAAAAAAGTTTGTTTTAACAGTTATAGACGTATTGTCTAAATATGCCTGGGCATGCCCGTTGGATGACAAGACGGGGAGAGAGGTTGCTGCGGCCTTCCAGAGAATCTTCGAAACAGGCCGAGCACCCCGGAAAATACAGACGGATGCCGGTAAAGAGTTCTTAAATAGACCGTTGAAGAAACTTTTAGAGCATTACGGTATTCAACATTTTGTAACCCATAGCGACACTAAAGCGGCCGTTATAGAGAGGTTCAACTGCACCCTAAAGAACAAACTCTGGTGGTATTTTACAGCTAGAAACACCCGCCGGTACATGGACATTTTGCCAGCCGTTCTTCGGGGATACAACGGTACTTACCACCGTAGCATACGGACCGCTCCTAACGCTGTAGACTTGTCAAACGAGAGGGATGTATGGTTAAGACTGTATGGACACATGTTAAAAAATAAAAGAAAGGAAAAACATCTCAAGGTCGGGGACCACGTTCGGGTATCCAGAGTGAAAGGGAAATTTGAAAAAGGCTATCAGCAAACCTATACAGATGAAATATTCATCATCACCGAACTGTGTTCAAGGGGCGAGAGAACAGTGTATAGATTAAAAGATTACGCCGACGAGCCTGTCAAGGGGTCTTTTTACCCTGAGGAGCTCCAGAACAGCGCGTATACAGAACTGAGAAAGTGATCAGAAAAAGAGAGCGGGTAAAACACCGAGAGATTCTCGTCAAATGGTTGGGGTGGCCGGAGAAATTCAACAGTTGGGTTAGGGAGAGCGAAGCACGCCGTCTTTGACATGGCCGGCTTTTACATCACCCTGCCCAGCAATGCGTCGGCTGCGACTTTTCCCAAAAACAAAAGCTGTAATTTTACTATTCAATTAGCAAGGGCGCTGGATCTTCAAGGACCGTGGGAAGTCGGTCTAGTAGAGATACAGTACCCGCACAGCTGGGACACATTAACTTCAGATGTATATTTTGAAATCCGTGCCGGGGAAAGGAGGTGGCATTTTCGCTTGGGAGCCGGCTACTACGCCAGCATCGAGCAGCTGGTAGAGATAATGAACAAGCAGATGACGGCCATCGAGGATGGTCCTGAGACGACCCTGCAGTACGACCCTGTGGTTCGAAAAATTAATCTTACCGGAGACAGGACGCATGCCGTTCTAGCCGGTGACCAACTTGCACATATATTAGGTTTGTTCCCGGGTTTCCGCGCCAAAAAATTCCCCTTTGCCGCGGATGTGACTGGAGGATTCAACACGTTATATATTTATACAGACATTGTGGAACCTCAGGTAGTTGGTGACTTTTATGTTCCGTTACTGCGCTGTGTGCCTGTGAGGGGGCAAGACAAAGAATTCATAACGGTAACCTATGATAACCCCCATTATGTCCCGGTCTGCAAACATTTCATCCCTAACATTATGGTCGAAATCAAAACAGATCAGAACGAATACGTCTGTTTTAACCATGGGAAGGTCATCGTCAAGCTTCATTTCAGACCGCAGAACAGCGAAGGATGGTTGTGATCAAGGAGTACGGGAGACCTCAGGACTACGTAGCCTACTATCGGGATCAAGCGGGTAGTGGTCTTACGGGCTTCTGCGGAAGCCCCATCATGTATGGGACAGGTTTGGGAGGATTGTTTCGGGGTCTTTTTCGAAAAGCCATGCCTCTTCTAAAGAAAGGGTTAGAAATCGTCAAGCCGCATGTGAAAACCGCAGCCAAGAACATTGTCAAAGGTGTGGCTGGTCAGATTGTATCCCGCATTATAGGGAGAGGCCAAGAGGGTTCGGGACCGCCTACCCCCTTTAAAAAGAGAAGAGCTGTGAAAAAATGCGCTCATACAAAGAGGAAGCGGGCACAGAAGAGGAAGCGCTGTGACAGCCGAGATATATTCTAATACAAAATGTCTTTTATCCACGAGGCTTCACAGGAGTGTGTGAAGTCGGAACTGGATCTTTTTCAACTGCCACCTACACAAACCAGTGTTGAAAACAGCATGTATGTCGAGATACCTCCTTTATCTGCGCTAACGCCCAACGCCCCCGTGGAATTTTTTGTCACGGGACACGGCGATCATTACACGGATTTAAACAACACATTGCTGCACGTGACTTGCAAGACTGTAAATGCGGACAGCACAGACATTGCCGACGACGCACGGGTAGCCCTGGTCAACTATCCTATAGCATCGCTGTTTAACCAACTGGATGTGACCCTGGGAGATCGTCTCATTACACAGAGCCATCACTGCTATCCTTATAGGGCCATGATCAAACTGATTCTGAATTACGGCGCTGATACTCTAGGAACCCAATTTACAGCCGGGGGGTTTTACAAAGACATGTCAAGCCGCATGGAGAACACTTTACTGTCATAGGCCGGCAATGCCGGGTTCATGGCAAGAGCGAGACATACAGCCGGGAGCCGTAAATGGGACCTAATCGGCCCGTTGCATAGCGATCTTTTTTTTCAAGACAAGCTGTTCATTAACGGTGTTGATGTGAAAATCAAACTCGCAAGAAGCAGAAATGAATTTTGTCTAATGAGGGACGGCAACAAGAATTACAAAGTGCAGCTGGTGTCGGCCTCTCTTTTTGTGAAACGTGTAAAAGTATCAGCCGGAGTGCGTTTGGGCCACGCGGAAGCTTTGCTGACCAGCAATGCCAAGTACCCCGTTGATCGAGTGGGGATGAAGGTTTACAGCATTCCGGCAGGCAGCCTTGTGTGTAATCAGGAAAACCTTTTTCTGGGCCAGCTACCTAAACAACTAGTGATTGGTTTTGTGGACAACGCGTCTTTCAGTGGCGAATATGACAGTAACCCGTTCAATTTTAAGAACTTCAATGTCAATTTTTGTGCCCTGTATTGCGACGGCGAACAGATCCCTGCTAAGCCTCTTCAGCCTGATTATGAACACGATCTTTATGTGAGAGAGTACATGCAGATGGTGCAGATGACCGGTAAGGGTATGAAAGACAGACCTCTCTTGATCAACCGGGGTATAACTTGTATTGTTTTGAACTTTGCCCCGATGACGGGTGTGCCGAGCACTATTCTTTGATCAGAAACGGCAACCTCAGAGTGGAAATTAGATTCGCACAGCCCCTGGCCCACACCGTCAACATGATACTCTACGCCATCTTTGAAAACGTTATTGAAATAAGCCACACCAGGAACGTGCTTTTTGATTATATGTGAGAATGGACACCCTACAGATCCTACGTCTCTTCTCTGGTAACCCTGATTTTTTAGGGGTTTACCCCTGCGATCTGCTACCCAAGACACCGATCTCCAAAAGACCTTTCGGATTAATCGTAAACACCCACCCTCAGAGTTTACCCGGAGAACACTGGTTAGGCCTCTACTTCCCGGCTCCCGGACACGGGGAATTTTTTGATTCTTACGGAAGACCTCCAGGCAGCCCGGACTTTCCCAGAGCCATAGCAAGGTTCTTAGAGCGGCAGTCTAAGATGCACACGTTTCATCGGCGGCGGCTGCAACACCCCGGAGCCACGACCTGCGGGCAACATTGTGTGTTTTTTCTACAGAACCGGTTCAAAGGCGTAGTCTATGAGGATATTTTAAAGATGTACGGCGATGTCAATATTAAAAATGATCAAATGGTCCGGCGGCATGTTAAAAACATAAAGGGGGGAAGGGGGCCTGGGACCTGTATCTGTCACCAATGTATGCAATCGTGCATGGCTTTCTGTAAAATAAAGAGAAAGACTTAAACAGATTTACTGGTTTCACAGCGTATTTATTTATAACACACGGCATACATCGTTTTCTGCAAATTTAGTCACCAAACCCGAGTCTACTTCTAGGACTTAGCAACCAGGATCTAGAGGGCGAATCGGTAACCAGAGGAGCTGTTTGGCCCGTCGTGGCAGAATCGGGGCTAATAGCCCTTTCGTCCTTAACGGACGGGGGATCTTTCAACCTTTCTAATTCTTCTTTAACCACCATAGACCCCAACAAGGAGGTTGGAACATTTGTCTCGGCCATAGCGTTCATAAATTCGCCCCAACCTTTAGGTTTCCACTTCTCAGTAAGGGAGCAGCGTTGCGCGGTCCCTTTCACCAAATCTAAAATGTTAGTGCCGGGGATAGGTATGCCCTTGTACAAAAAGGTGACACGGTCATCCCAGGACGAGATGTCCCGGTGCTGTTTCATTTTGTTAAGCAAAAGTTCTGCATTTTTCCTGTAACGCGTGCTCACGCCGCTTAGGATGTCATATAGCGCCGTGTCCTGGGGGGCTGTCTGTGGAGGTTGAGGCTGGCGGATCTCTTCTGAGGGGTAAATGAGAGCCAGGCTGTCTTTTTCAGAATTGTTTTGTCTGTTCATTCTGAGAAACCTCTGTAGCATGGAATTATAGAGTTTAATCTTTTCTTCCTCCCGCAGATCAGGTCTCTGAAGAATAGTCCGCATCTCATCATCCAAACGGTTAACAGCCACAACCCCCATTGTCAGTGGTCTGGCCTGTAGTTGCTCCATCTGCCGGCATGACACCAAAAACATTTTCTCCGCATGTTCCATGGGTTAACGGGCGAACAGACTGGCCAGTAGCGGTATAGCCGCCCCCAGTAATGATCCAACGAAGCCCCCCGACTGGCGGATGAGCAGCCTCTTCTTTTTGAGCGACACCTTTCTATCACTCAATGTTTTGATGGCGCCTTTCTTTCTCTTTAAAACTCTATATTGTGAGGGTTTCAGTGGGAGGTTGCCTTTTAAGGTGTTCAGCGCTATTTCGGCTATCGCCCCCACTAGGTCATTATTTGCATTGCACAAGATGGCTTTTCTCTGTCTTGGACCGGCCCTTACTAAGATTTTTAAGATCCCCCAATTTCTGCGCACCCTCTCCGACATCCTGTATGTACTAACACCAAGACGTTCGAGCTTATGCTCTTTTATTCTTCTTTTTCATAGTGTAAACAGCCGGCCAATCAGGTGGAAAGATACTGGTTCGCAGTCTGTAGTCCTCCACGGTAGTGGCGGCCAAATCGACCAAAAGATAGCCATAGGGCCTGCTTGTGGCATCTTGGAACACTTCTAAAAAGTAACGGATGTTAGTGGGGTACATCTGTCGGGCCAACGTGACAATTTGCACCTGGTCACGCGGACTGCGGAATAAAACCAGGTATTTTGAATTCAGAGCTATCGTGCGCATTTTTTTACCTTGAAAAAACAGATTTTGAAGGATGAGAATAATGCTCAGGTTCCTGTGATGAACGTACTGTGTAAAAGCCTTCCGTATTTGGTTGCTGTCGCCAGCCGAGGCCATAAGATCGTCCACCACGGCTAGATTGGTTTGGTTTGGCGGGAACAAATCATCATCTTCAAAGGAAGCCGGAAGGCCCTCCATAA
Source organism: Python bivittatus (assembly GCF_059951505.1). Classification (NCBI taxonomy): domain Eukaryota; kingdom Metazoa; phylum Chordata; class Lepidosauria; order Squamata; family Pythonidae; genus Python; species Python bivittatus. Next base: position 8,125,132 of record NW_028277052.1, on the reverse strand, counting down.
ATTTAATATATTTTATTAAGCAGTTCTTTGTAGAGAGGTTGCCAGCAGCTATAAAACCATACAATATTTTGAGGCATTTGAGACATCACGGCAGGGCCGTTTTCTAACATTTGTTTGATAAAATAAGATTTGCCGGAATTGGACGGCCCGCTTATAATACAAGAGAAAGGGTGTACAAACTGCGCGCTATTTTCCATAACACTTAATAGCCGTACGACAGCGTGCAGTAATCCTTGCTCTTTAGAGCTCTTTTATTATACACCACCTTGAGGATCTGAGGACCCTCGTTTCTAGGACCCACTGTTTCTTAACTCTGACGATCCCGGGCTGTTCTACCCTGATTTCTTTTTTTCTCTCCGCGCCGGGCAGGCAGTAATCATCCACCAGGTCTTTCAAGCTGTCAAAATTGATCTTGTCACAGTTTCCGCTGTTTAACGTAACCCCCTTCACCTTCAGCACCGCTTCCCCGTTAGACAAGACGTAAGCGTACGTTTTGGGGCCGGCCGCCACAAACTCGGTGATCACGGTGTTTGGAGGGATCTCGCTCATCAGCTGACCTAAATAGTCGCCCAAAGGAGGCGTCCACACTCCCTCTCTACTTACAAAAATGACCGAGTCGGTGTCGTGGTACAGACATCTATTGCCCAGCCCGTCCAGGAGCTTGTAGAGTTCCAGCCGGGCGTAAGCCGTGGTAAAGCCGGCGATGAAAACATTGATACACGTGGCTTTGGTGGGGTGGTTCTTGGCCGTTTTCCACGTCACGACAGCTGTCTCGTCATCCACAAACTCGCGGGAAGAAACGTCGTAATAGGGCACAAAAAGATAATTCCTCAGGCTTTGTCACCATAGACATCGTCAGGTGATTGGTGCTCTGGCCAAACTTACCCCACAGAGAGTTTAGAAAGAGTTTGGCTATCTGCCTTTTAGCAGGGTTGACTTCAATGTGCTCACGCCGTAAGCGGACACCTTCCATCTTTTCATAATCCCGGATATACCGCTCTTTATCCTGTTCTGTTTTGCACCAAGCCGGATAGCCGCTGGCCTCCTGTTTTTGCCTGAGATGTGTATTCATATAGCCTGAAAACAGCTCGTCTGATTTCTTGTCAAAATGCCAGACCTCGTAGATTTCAGCAATTCTGTACCCCTTTTCTACTGCCACTTTCAATTCAACGGTGCACCACGTCCTGGTCAGTGCTCTTTCTTCATCGGTGTGCGTGCAGGGGGTGGCTTGTGGCTTTTCTGTGCAGGCCGAGCACAAGCTAAACATTAGTTTGCCCCTTGTTTTGTGGGGTAGGACCAGGAAATAGAGGTTCCTCGGGGGGTACACCTTGACTTTGGCTATCCCGAAATACTGGCTGATGTCCCCAAAGTTTTGATAGACGATTTGAGGGTGACCAACCAGGTATTCCTTGTTCTTGTTCACAAATGGATACAAACTGGTAAAATCATAATAAAGGATTTCTTCGCTGGGCTTTGGTTTGTAGTACAGACATGTGGCGTTTGTTCTACCCCTAAAAAAAGCATCTCGTGGGTTCAAAGGGGTTGGGAGCTTCTTCTCAACTAGAAACTGCTTCAACGCGGGTTCTGTTTCCAGCATGCCCCACCACTCGTATTCCCAGATGCTGCGCATGGCGTAACCCCGACCCCTGAGGTATTCTTCTTTGGCCAGAGTGTGGCTGTGCAGTCCTTTGTAGGTTGAATCAAGTAATTTGTTGAAGTCTTTTTCAGAGTAGCAGACGGGACACCCGTGAAAAAAACAGCCGTTAAATTCAAAAGCGGTGGGGACCCCGTTTATTACAGCGAAGCCGTCCAAAGAATATTTGCCTACTTGCTTTTCGCACCCCTGCAGAGCATGTTGAATGCGGATATTCTCAGTGTGTTCTATATACATCAGCCATTGGATACCCGGGGTCGAATACCTTTTCTGTGCCCTCTGATAGGAGTCCAGGGGGGCTAAAGCGATGGTTTTACTCTTCAAATACATGAACAGGTACTGGGCCATGCAGACCGAGGCAAGGGTTATGTATTGGAAGGGGTCAATGCAGCGAATCTCTACCTCCTCAACAATATCCCCGCCGCAACCTGTGAGGCACTCGCGCTCTGTCATTTCCATCACCTGCGCCCTAAACCGAAGACAAGCCTCCCTCAGTATCTCCACATCTTGTCTGCAGTAGTAAGCCAACTCCTTCTTTAGTTTAAACACGGTGCCTGCATTAGCGGCGTGCCACTTCAGGAAGGCTTCTCTCTCGCCGGGCATCATGGTCTTGGGGCTGTAATACCTGGCTTCGGGGAGAGGCCCCTCATAGTCTTGATTGTCCGTTGTATTGAACAAGTGGGGGAAGTACCCTTTGCACCCCTGAAACCCCATGGCTTTCAGAAGTTTGCTTAATTCAAGCGGCAAAAAGGAGAGGCTGTCGATAAACCGGATCTTATAATCCGGGAGGGTGATACTCAGCAATTTGCCGCCCTGGCTAATCAAGTCAATGCGCACTTTTTCACGGATCAGCTGTCTCAACACTAGGTACCCGTCGTATCCTTTGGCGTTGTGGGCTATAAAGGTGCATCCTTTAAATGTGAGGTCTATAAATTTCTTCACAAACTGCTCCAGGCAGTCCTCTCCATAGCGACTCCACCTCATGATCTTTTTGCCATCACCGGGCTCCAGCATGTCCATTGCATACACAAAATTCGGGATGTGCAAACCCGTCTCTTGGCGACATTCAAAATCGTAAACGATGTATCTTTCTCCGTTTCGCGGGCGATCCACCCCCTTCATAAAACACAGGTGCCCATCCAGGCTTTCAACCTTCTCGGAGCACTGTCCGCACACTGTCTTCTTGCATTTAGTGTGGGGTGTGAGAACGTAAACACCACACATCTCACAAAACACCTTGGCCTTACAGACAACCTTTCCTTCTGCCAGCCGTGTGAGTCTTTCAAGACATGCGTTAGAATGGCAAACCAGCTTGCACCTACAGCATCTTGGCTTCTCCCCCGGCGCCTCCTGACAGTCTTGGTTCAGGCACGCCCTGCAGAGGTATTGGCAGCCATGGCTAAATTTGTGGTGGTAGCCCGTGTGACAGAATTCACAGAAGTAACGCTCCCCCAGGAATCCCTTGATGTTTTTGATTCCGTAGTAATGTTCGTCATGCAGCAATATAAACCCCGGTTTTTCTTGGCGTTGTCTGCCGGTGACAAAAAACCTCCAACCGCAGTGGGTATAAAACAAAATTTTTATCGTGACCCCTAAATGCTCTTTGAAGAGGTGTATCTGTGAAAAGCCAACCCTGTGTTCTGTGGAAATGCCCAGGCGGGCGTGAATGTCCCTGGCCGCTCTAGTAACGTCTTCACGTCTTGCACCACCCCTGCTATCTAACAAGCTCAGCAGACACCCGGCAAAACACAGAAATTCACCTTCCACATTGAAATCAATCAGGTGCTGCCTTTTTGTCTCCAGGACCCTGGTGAAAATGACCGTGCTTAACTTTCTGTGGCCTCCCCCTTCCCTGTTCCTCATGACGGTGAACACTAATTGTAAATTGCCCGCCCACACCAGCTCTGCTTTGCTCTGCAGAAGATTTTCTACACGTGTTAGGAAATCATCGGCATTTAAATCCTCCATATGCCTCCTAACAGAAAACAAAGGTCTCTGCAGACCGTCCGCTTCTAAACAGAGCTGCGCAAAATCATTTTGACCTACATCCCTAGAGGCTTCATTCAAAAAGGTCTGTATGACATTATGGACGGCATCAACCACCTCTACAAAGGAGCATACGTTGTCAAGATTAGCAAACCTATACTGCTGATAGTGCTCTAAGGCCGCATAATGACAGATGGGCCTCTCCCACGACTGCACCAGCTCCATACGCACATTCCCAGAGTTTACAGAGTCAGGGGTCTGTAGCCGCGACACAGAACCCTCTATCTCCTCTTCTGGTTGAGATTCTGACATAGACATGTTTGCTGGGGGTGTGGGGTTCTTCCCTTCAGACTTCTTTTGTTTTTTTCCAGGCGGCCCTGGATTAAAAACAAAGGAGAGGTGGTCGTAGTAATGCCATGACCCTCCTTACATTCTAAAAGCAGTCTGCGTCTGGACAAAACAGCAGGCCATTTCACCTTCTAGCAGAATTCGTGTTGCATGGCTTGTACACGGCTGTGGTGTAGAACTCACGCTGTCACCCCCCATGTCAGGCGATGGCATCGGGAAAGAGGCAAATCCTTGGTCGGTTCCCCATTCTGAAGCCAAAAAAAAAAAAAAGGAAAGAAACAAACCATAATTTACTCCTGCAGAAGCTAACAACCCTTGCCTGCAGAGGGTGGTTGTAAACAGGCTAAAGCCATACCTTCCTGAGACTTCTGATGCTCTCCCCTGTCCAGAGAACCCTGGGGGTCTGTGGGGAGCGTAAAAGTAGCAAACAGTTGATCCTCTTCCCATTCTAAAACCAAAAAGAAAAAGAATTACCTTCCTGAGACTTCTGATGCTCTCCCCTGTCCAGAGAACCCTGGGGGTCTGTGGGGAGCGTAAAAGTAGCAAACAGTTGATCCTCTTCCCATTCTAAAACCAAAAAGAAAAAGAAGCATGCCATAGATTACACCTGCTGAAGCTAACACCCCTTGCTTGCTGTGTGGAGCAGTAAACAGTACCTTCCTGGGAGGCCTGTTGGTCTCCCCTGTGCAGAGACCCCTGGGGATCTGTGGGGAGTGTAAAGGCTGCAAACAGCTGATCCTCTTCCCATTCTAAAATCAAAAAGAGACATAAGACCCCTGCTCTCAGTGCCTGGAGGAGCATGGTAAAGTGTCTAGACCACCTACCCAAAAGCGCTCTCATGCACTGCGAATCACTGGGGTCCTCCTAAGCCAAAATAAAACAATGAAATACAAGTTATAACTGCTAGGTCTCCGCTGTGCAGAGTCCCCTGGGGATCTGTGGGGAGTGTAAAGGCTGCAAACAGCTGATCCTCTTCCCATTCTAAAATCAAAAAGAGACATAAGACCCTGCTCTCAGTGTCTGGAGAAGCATGGTAAAGTGTCTAGACCACCTACCCAAAATAAAACGAAATAAAAGTTATAACTGCTAAACAGTCCCTGCCATGCACCCCCCTCTGCCTCAAGATTTTCATGCTGTACTTACATTTGCAGGGTCCATCGCGATCTGTCCCTCTTTGCAGGCTGTCTGCTTGGTCTGTGGGGTCTAGATAAGGCATCGGCCGGACACTGAAGGCGCCTCACCTACCCCTGTTTGCATCACACTTTTGACCCCCTCCCCACAACCGGTCAAGCTGATGTTAGCAAAAGAGACACAGACTTCGCTTTATTTGCAAAATATTTTATTATGCCATTCCACAGGCTTTCATTAACAGTTTCTTGTCAGGCCTTGGTTAGCAGTTTCTTGTAATTAATTCCTACCACATTCTGACATATTAGCCTCTTTAGAGCCACCGGTAAGTCAGACCCAATTTGGCCAGGCTGCCCACTCTTTGCAGGCGGAGGGGTTGGGCTGTGGGGTCTAGATAAGGCGTTGCCTGGACACTGAAGGCGCCTCGCCCACCCGTTTGCATCACACTTTTGACCCCCTCCCCACAACCGGTCAAGCTGATGTTAGCAAAAGAGACACAGACATTGCTTTCTTTTGAAAAACATTTTATTATTCCGTTCAACAGGATCTCGGTAATACTTTATTGTCAGGCTTTGGTTAGCAGTTTCTTGTAGTCAACCCCTGTCACATTCTGACATATAAGCCTCTTTAGAGCCACCGGTAATTCAGACCCTATTTTTGTCATGACACCCATGGGGCTGGGGTTTTTCTCAATACATTGTATGAATTCCATAAGCTCATCAAGGGTGTCACATGAGACATAGAATTTGTCCAGTTTGGCGGCGATGGTCATAATGACCCAGAGAGTCTCAGGCCTCGAGATTCTGGAACATAGGGATTTCATCATTTCTTCTTCACTGGGTGGTGACCCATCCGTTTGGTCTCCATCGTCTTGCAGGCACCCCGCAGAGCAATGAAGTAATATTTTGATCACACAGGCCTTTAGAATTTGAATCACCATGGCATGGTAGGGATAGGTTATTTCTTTAAAAAAAAAGGAAATAAGATTGGTTTAAATGATGGGTTTCAAATACTAAAAAATCTGCTTTCTAAAGATTACAAAGCCACCCACCATCTGTGCTGCAGAATCTGCAGTTACAAGGAACTACGGTCTCAGCTTGCAAGTTTTCAACAGCTGATACAGCGGCCAGTTTGTCCCGGCCGCTTTCAAACGGCGCCAGTCTGGCGGGTTTTTTCCTGGGGCGGGGTTTTCTTTTCGGGGGCTCTGGGGTCCTGGTGAACGAGGAATCCAGCGTACTTGCCATCTTAAAAACACGGCGTTCTGTTTTCGAGACAGACGTACCCGGCTCCAAATTCCCTCACGGCCCCGCCCTCCGCCACACGTGTCCCGCCCGCGGTTCCCCATTGGCCTCGGCGCGACTCTGCCCCAGGCGTGTCTGGAACATGCCCGGACATGCCCCCCGCCCCGGCGGTCCCCTCCTGCCTTCAGAAAACCCCAGCGGGGGGGGAGGGAAAAGGCTCAGGGCCCTGGGACGGCGGGTGATAGCCTTTATTGCGCGGGAGAGTCAGCGGGCGGCGAGAGAGTGGCTTTGGGGCTCGGGGTGGGCGGCTGCCGGCTGGCTTTATTGCGCAGGGGAGATGGCGGGGCGGCGGGCGGCGAGAGACTGGCTTTGGGGCTCGGGGGCAGGCGGCTGCCGGCTGGCTTTATTGCGCGGGGAGACGGCAGGGCGGCGGAGCTTTGGGGCTCGGCGCACTTGAGGGGCTTCCCCATTTGCAAACACGCATGCTTTTATCGTTCTCGACACTGAACCGCTCGCCTAAAACAGTTTGTCGTTTTAAAATCCCCCGGCGCTTCCTGGAAAACACCGCGGCGCATGCCGGGAGGACGGCCGCTTCCGGCGCAGACCGCGCGAGGCATGCCGGGAGGACGGACGCTTCCGGCGCAGCACGCGCGGGGGAAGCAGGCAGACGGATGGTTACGTCACTTCCCGCCAAGACGGCGCAAGGCATGCCGGGAGGACGGGGAAATGGCGGCACTTCCGGTTACGCCCACGTGAGGCATGACGGGAAGAGGGCCACTTCTGGATGGCGCGCAAGGCATGCCTGGAGGAGGGACCATGACGTCACTTCTGGTTACGCCCGCGCAAGGGATTCTGGGAGGGGCGTGGCCATGACGTCACTTCCGGCCCATGCTTTTCCGCGGGGGGGGCTACCTCCCATTGAAAATCGGTATACACTTATACTACTGATCTTAACTTATGACTATTCGTTTAACAACCTTCTGAAGTTACACTGGTGCTGAAAAAGTGACTTACGGCTGCTCCTCGCACTTATGACTGTTGCAGTGCCCCACAGTCACATTATCAAAATTCAGGTGCTTGTCAACCGGCATGTATTTATGACAGCTGCAGCATCCTGGGATCATGTGACCACTATTTGTGACCTTCCCAGGAGGCTTCTGACAAGCAAAGTCAATGGGGGAAGCCAGATTTGCCTAACAACCATGTGATTCACTTAATGGCCACGGCAAAAAGGTCATAAAATCAGGCACGATTCACTTAACAACCACATTGCTTAGCAATGGAAGTTCTGGTCCCAACTCTTGTTGTAAGTCGAGGACTACCTGTATCTTTGACTTCTCCACCAAGTTCACCTGACCCCATTTCCTAATATGATATGTGATGGAAAACATTTGCAATATAATGTAGATCTTTCTACGTTGCTCCTGAAGCATTATCAGGCAAGCCAACAAATTTAATTGGATAAACCTGGCTTTGGTTCTTAGACTATTATAGCAACATGGCTCTGAAGAAGGCATTGCCTGCTTTCAAAGAGCCAGATGGCGTGTACAAACATACACAGCTGGTTTGCACATTGTGCTAAACACACTAACCCAGAGCCAAAGACTTTATTAAGATGTAGGGTGATAGCTGAATGCAATCATCATACAGTTATGGAATGCCTATTTCTCTTATTGCAGTTGTCCAAAAACTGCAATCAGTGGTTGAGACATTTTGTCAGAGCACCAAAGGGTCTGTACTGCTATTCATAGTGATATGACTTGCCATAATGAAGACAATGGCTTTGCCAGCTTTGCACGCTTGTCCGTCACTGACACATATTAGAGGCATGTAGTACTTACAGATTGCAAGGCCGCTACGCACTGGCACAATAATACGAGTAGTAAATATAGTGACCATCAAAGCAAGCACGGAAAGGCACAGGGTCAAGCCACAAAGCTGGCATTTCAGGCACAAGTTTTTCTATGCAAATTCAGTGCAAAGGGCATACCACATTCTCATCCAGTTTGTTCTTGCTGTTAATTACTTTCTCTTCTGCTCCAATCAGCCCATCAAGGTCAGCCAGGCCAGAGCCTACACAGAAAGAAATTACGTGTGCAATAAATAAATATGAGATCTAGCAGAAGTAAAAATCATTTGTCAGAGTGCGCACAGTCCTTTGATTGATATATGAAGTGCCATTTCTTTTTTTTTTAATGTACATGTTACAAGGATACCAAATATGATGCTAGAGAAACACACAATGGACAATGGTGAGTGGATTGTTGAGCAGTTTGCATGATGAAAATGACAAGACTACCCAGAAGGTTCAAGGATACATGTAGTTTCTTACTAACTAGTAACAGTCCAAACTGGTTTTCTGTAGAAGCTGTACCTTCTCCCCTAAGTATAACTCCCTTGTGGAACCAGGATACAACCTTTCAGTGTCGCACTCTGCTGTATTCACAGCAGTATTGGCACCATCCCTTAGGCACCCTACATATCAGCAACTATCTGAGGAACAAGCCTGGAAGCCATTCTAAAAACGTTGCCTGTTGGGGAAGCTTAATTTGCTTTGGTTCCATGCCTGAATCAAGTCCAGAATCAGTTTCATGGGAGGAGAGAATAAAGTTCCAAATATCAGTCAACTGTGTCCAACTGAAGCCTTGTACGTTATTATGGAGGAACCCAACCTTCATAATTAGTTCAAGATTAAGAACCGAAAGGTTGGTGCAATCTTCAAATCACCCAAGATTTTCACGTCAGTCCTGAATATCAAAATCCTGTTCCATCTAATACAGTACAGAGGGTGTGTATATCTGTATCTTTGTGTGTACGTATGTATGTAGGGTGTGTGTGTGTGTGTCCAGGAGATTGCCAGGAGTCAACACTGACTCAAAGACATCAAGCAAGCAACATATAATAGACATATGCTGACTTTGAAGGACTGATCCAGTACTTTTGTGGGAAAACATCCCCTCCTCCATTTTTTTTAATTACTTGAAAGTGCCAAAGCAATCTCAAGGACATCTGCTTTTATTGCTTCTTCCTTTAAAATCTCTCAAGAAAGACTACTTCAGATTCCAAACATGTTTGGAATTGCCCAGTTGCTTTCCAAGGCTGCACAGTAGACCACTTTTTTTCCCCAAAATTAAATGAATCCCAGCTTCTAAAAAAAGTCTAGACCATCATCTAATAATCATTCAGCTTTATGCTTTATCTGGCTGTTGCAAAGGGTCTAGATGGGTATCATTAGACCAGTTTAACAGCCCTAATTGGACTGGGGCTCAGAGGGAGAGCTCTTAGAAACCATATATGCCAAGAAAGAAACAGTGGTAAGCTACAAAGAAATCAGGGCAAGAAAGCAAGAAAAAAGATGTCCCAGCTCTATCAATTTAGCTAAAGAGAACTGCAAAATATCCTCGTTGTTATCAGCCAGCTGGATGGAATTTCTCCCAGTTTTCAAAAGAGAAATAGACAAGTTTCAGAGGGAAAGAACACTGCATTCATCTTCATAATTTGGTATTTTCTAATTAATCCAGAAGCAAATAATGAGCCAACTGACATTACTTTTTGATCTTACAGAATTCTCAGGAGAAAGCTAGGCTGTCCTGTGATCTTTGTTTCCTGAATCATCCTCAGCTACAAGTAACGATTTACAAATTTTACATAAGCAGCTGTTAGAATCAAAACAACTATATAACAACTTTTGCCAGGTTCTCCAAGAAAGTCAGCTCAATAATTTCTGACTGGTAACACAAATCATGTTCAGAAGATTCAATTTCTCCATAGCTACGTTGTACCTTTGGTTACTAAAACATCCACCTGATGTAGGACTCCAACAGAATCCAGGAAAATCAAGAACAAGAGGAGCTAAGAAAACATTGCCACTTAGAGCGCCGTCATAAGAATCTGAGACTGTGGGCCAGCTTTTTCCTACCTATAGGTGTACTAACTACAATTCATCCCCTAGTTGGGAATTATAGCAGGTGTAATCTATATCAGAACAATGGGTTGGGGAAGTCTGACACATGAGTCTCTAATTCCAGGGATTCCTCAATAGGCTGTGTTTTCATCTACAAGCATTTTGACAAATAACACCGAAGAGCTAGCTAATGGTAGAACATTAATCATGACCTCTGACGGGTGAAATCTTACTCTGACAAGCCCAGCACCATTCGTCTTATAATGTCCGTCTCATTACATTGGCCAATACCCATTCCAAGTTACTTTATAGAGATCTATATCAGTGTTTCTCAACCTCGGCAACTTTAAGAGGTGTACTTCAATTCCCAGAATTCCCCAGCCAGCATCTTAAAGTTGCCAAGGTTGAGAAACACTGATCTATGTGGTTCTAGAGAGAATCATTATGTTCAGGCTTACAGAAATTTTTCCTCTAGAAGAATTTCTAGATATTGGCCCAATTTAAGTTTAAATCCTCCCTATAAAAACTTTCATTCTAATGAAATTTATCACATGGAACAGATGAGGGGGAAAATGCTGCTGTAATAAGATCAACATTTTAATCTTGGAACTGCCAAACTGGAGATTAAAAAGAAAAATCTCATGACTCAAGTGTTTTGGACTGGGATCTTCATAATCCCTTTTCACTTATTATATCAAATGGGGCTTATATCTAGAGCAGTGTTTCTCAACCTTAGCAACATTAAGATGAATGGACTTCAACTCCCAGAATTCCCCAGCCAGCCATGATCTAGAGCATGCCAGGTTACTCCAAGCCAAGCTGCATATATCTCCTCTAAACCAATTCAGCTGGCATCTATAACGTGATCCCAAATTGCTGTTCCAAGACTTCAGTAGGCTCTAATCATTTTCTACTTATATTTATTACTTATACAGCATCAGCCTAATGACATCTACCATGGTCATAATGCGTGATCACTAACAGCTCAGAGGCCACCACATTGACTGATACTGCATAAAAGATAGCTAACGCAACCTTGACCATATAAGCAGGAGGGAGGGACAGAGGGAGGGAAGGAGGTGAAGCTGATCTTATGAAACTAAAATTAAAAGGGATTAAAATACACTAAAAAGGAGAAGGGTATGATAGAAGGCATTTAAAAGGGATCAGGGTAGAACCAACCTTTTTTCTCTGGATGGTACAAATCCGGCTGAGAATCTATAGCAGAAGGGAGAAACGAGAACCAAAACAAAAGAAATAGCAGAGAGAAAGGAGATTAAGAGGGGAGAAAAGAAAAAGGCTTGTGTGCGATTTCTGATTTAGATTCTGGACAACATTTACATTAGAGATTAAACTCAGACTGAGACTTTTTTCCTGCCATCCCAACACAGGAACCCCAGAAAACAAGGAAAAGATATTTCTAATAAGCTTGTAGCACTATCAGCAGACAAAACTGAGTTCTCACCCTGAGTTTTAGGGTGTGAAGACAGGAAGTAATTCACAGGCAAGCTAGACTTAGCATAAATAACAATAATACAAGAATGGCCACTTGCGTGAATCAAGCCAGAATGCTAAACTCAAACATCTCATCACCAAGTGGTCTTTCATTTCGAATTACACTGAAAAGCTCTGGCAAAAGGCTTGTCCAGAACAAAGCTGAGACCAAGTTTGTTATACTGGGCTTTGACTGGTTCAGGCCAGATACAGCACTGCACTATAATTTTCACATACCTTCACTTTTTGAAGAAGCTGGGAAAGTTTTCACCTGGAATGGACGGAAAGGTTTACCATCAAAGAGAGGAGACTCTTCACTTTCTTCGGAGCTCACGTGTACATCCACCTGGGATTCAGAGATGGAAGAAGTAAACTGGTCCATATCAGTTCGCTGTTCTTGAAGGAGCTCATCTATAAGAGAGAATCAAGAGGGAAATCTTGATAGTGCCAGGTAATCATAGAATCATAGAGTTGGTAGGGCCTTAGGACTAACCTAACCCCTGGGCCAGGACAGGAATGATCATACCATCCCAGACTTATTTATTTAGGGACCCCCTAACTTCAGATGACTCCAGACAGGTTTCAGTTAAATAGCTATCCAAATTTCGCTTGAAAATCTCCAGTAATGAGTAAAAGAGATTAAAGGAGCACCCATAACTCCAGGAGACACTTCATAGCTACACAGTTCCTTCCTTCCTTCCTTCCTTCCTTCCTTCCTTCCTTCCTTCCTTCCTTCCTTCCTTCCTTCCTTCCTTCCTCCCTCCCTCCCTCCCTCCCTCCCTCTCATTCATTCATTCATTCATTCATTCATACATTCATTCAGTCAACACCTTTCTTTCTAAGATGCTGCTTCCAAACAATTTAATCCAACTTCTTGCATTTGTTATTTTCCCCAATCTATTAAAAACATTACTTTTCTTTCTCTAAAAACAACATGCAAAGGGTTGACAGGGCTGGGGAAGTGAACAAGATCTCAGGACCACATCCAACCCCAGCTAATCTAGTGAAATGGACTGTGTCACAAGAGAATGGAGGCTGAGGAGAGAGAACCTGCCTCCTGACATTATCTCTACTTTCTGTGCAGGAGGGTAAGGGGAGCAATGCTCATCTATTTCTTCATGAAGGTAGCCTGGCCTCACTGTTGTCATAGTCTCACTGAAGTGGAAAGCATAGTTCTGCTTCAATTTTGCTGTGGGAAAACACATGATGCTTGCAACAATCAGGCTTCCATTACCGATTATAAGAAAAGCAAAGAGAATTAGAAAAGGGGGCAATTAGGTTCTTCACAACAGTAGGGTTGTAGGGCCATCAGGGTGGGGAGAAGCTATTTCACTCCCTGAAATTAACCTTTCTTCACTGCCTACTTTATTTCTATTTCTAAGCTTAGCGATTTTCACTAGCTAGCCTAGACAGAGGGCAAACAGGTCAAAAATACTCACCGATCTCATTTTGGATTTCTTCAGCCACATATGGTACTTTGTACAACAAGGACAAACTTTGATTCATCCTCTCCTCTATCACATGGAGATGTGTCATCACCTTTCAACAGAGGGCAAAGTTCAAACAATTTGTGCACCTGCACTATTTGAATTAAAACAACGTACTCATGCTTCTAGAGGTCTAGAACCCACATTGTGACTTCTATACATAAAAAGGTAGTTCTTCCATAGACAGAGCTTCTATTTAGTTACTTTGAACAATATTCAAGTTGTATTGTAGAAGGCTTTCACGGCCGGCATACGATGGCTGGTGTGGGTCTTCCGGGCTGTGTAGCCGTGTTCTGGAAGTTTTGTTTCCTAACGTTTCGCCAGCACCTGTGACCGGCATCTTCAGAGGGCAGGAGCACAGACAGGAGCAGTTCTCTCTGTGCTCCTGCCCTCTGAAGATGCCGGTCACAGGTGCTGGCGAAACGTTAGGAAACAAAACTTCCAGAACACGGCCACACAGCCCGGAAGACCCACACCAGCCACAATATTCAAGTTCATGGGCTGTTTTTAAATCAACAAAGCTAGCAGCTTCAACACGTTTTGCTGCAGTGGGACTTAAGTGCATACTACGTGCTCTTAATATTTCATCAGCTCTGAAGATATTGTATTTTAATTTTCACAGCCATTGATTTTTGCCCACCGTAAGGCATTAATGCGTGTGTGTGGTCAAAGGCGGTGAGGCGTAGTCGACACGTTACTGAGATTAGCAGCGCTCTGCTTACAACAGAACTTACACATGTTTTTTTAAGAACTGAAGATTCGGTTCTAGCGGTAACGACGATACACAAGTTTATGTGGAAACCCATAAACCCAACTTTCCCTTTTTAAGATATTATCCTGAAATATTTCGCTGGCCCAGATGAGAACTGGCTTTAAGAGCAGATTTCTTCCAGACTAAACAGTAGTCATTCTTCCAAGGAAGAGAAAGAAAACATTCTAAAAATATGCTTCTATGTCCAACGGATGATCTGGGAATGATGGTCAAGCTTTGATTATGCATGGAGTAATGTTTAACTTCACCACATAATACAGGATTCCAAAGAACGTATGGTTTTCAAGAATCATTCAGACCAGAGGCAGCAATGGCCTATTAAGAAAAGTAGCACTGGCATTTCTTCTGAGAGATTTGCTGGGACAGAGACCTTAGGTGTGGTTTCCTGACCACACAAGCCAGATTCCTGTTTACTGCTGATCCTCCACTTTAAATTTATTTTCACTCTACATCTGGCCTGCAGAGGGTGCTACACATTAACATAATATATATGGTGGTGGTGGCGGTAGTAGACTTCAAGTCAAAGCTCAACTCCTAGTAATTTCAAGGCACATCCAGTTTTCTTGACCACGGCATGAGACAGGTCTACCACCACCTTCTTCCATGACATATCTCTGACTTGATAAGAAATGTATAATCATGGATTGACTAAACTGTAATTACAGTAATGAGCTGAAAAGACCTGCCAGATACCTGTTCAAAGGAAAGATGAAAGCCATTTGTTTTTTTAAGTGACACCCGTTCATCTAATGGACTGACTGAATGCACACATCATTTAAATCAAATCATCTCTTTAGAAACAGAGATCAGCAACAGTAACAAATAAAATCACTCAGTGAAAAAAAAAAAGGAAAGAGGAGATCGCCACGTTAGGTTGGATGTTAACTGTTGCCTCATTTTAACTGCAGCAATGATAAGTTCGGTTACCGTGTAGGCGGTTTTGCAGTTTGAGTCTGAAAGTAAAAAGTGAGTGTAAAAATGCTTCTATGATTTGTTGAACTATGAGCATGTTCTGAATCTGGTTTATTTCACACAAGCGAGAGTTAATATGAAATCTTTTACATGATGCAACAAGCCGTTTCATGAAACACGCAAACAAACCTTCCAATCATTCTTATGGCTAGGCCAGAATGCAGATTTACTGCACATCCTTTGTATCTTTATAAGCTACCATTTATTATATCTAAGCCGGTTCAAAATTTGCACATTTAAGACCGAAGAAGAGGAACTGCAGCACAGAGCAGGGTGGGTATTCTGGAAGAAAGGTCACTCCTCCCTCAGAGAACAAAGATGTTGGTAAGTGAAATATTCCAGATATCCTCTTTAATTCACACTGAATTGAGACAGATGCTGTGAGGCTAGGCATGGGCTTATAAAATATTAGCTAAAGCACTTCAAAGGAATTTCTTTATACCTGTGATTTCATCTGTGCGGCCTTTTCGGGATCCACAGCCAAAACGTGCTGGTAATGGTGGATTGTATGCAACCTGTCTTTGTTCTCAGCACGGACATAACGTTTCAAGGCTTGGAGGATGCGGTGGGGCTGCAGAAGGTAAGCCAGATAAAAGGAATTTTTTTTCAATTTATTTCCCTCTGTGGGAGACTGAACATCGTTCTACCCTCACAGTAAGCAAGGCAAAACGAAGGAGACACTCCTACGGCAAACTGAGGGCGTTTGCCTCAGTCGCATCTCAAGTTAATCTCAAAGAGTCGCTTTGTGTGAGATGGGCAGCTATATAAATATGATAAATAAATACATTTAGCAGTTCCTGCCCCATTGTAATGCAACGCCCATCGTACTAACACCGCATCTAGAAGGCTCCCTTTTCAGTATCTCCAGTAGTATCACCCTTTCCCCATCCTCAGCCAGTTTTTCCACTCCTGCCTGACAGGGAAACATCCTGTGGGGTACACTACCCGTGGGGGGTCAGTCTGCAGAGCAACAAGGTAGTTTTCCAGGGCGATGCGATGGCGATCATCCAGCATGGCTTCTACGCGAGCTAGGTGAGTTTCCACAAGTTGCTGTTTTTCACTCGCAGCTTCCTTCTCAAGTGACTTAGCCATCGTCTGGAATCGCTGTAGAAGGATGATATTGAAGGAATCTTTATTAGCTGGTGGCAAAGAGATCAGTTCCTTTCACCCTAAATAGCCGCTTTCAGATTCATCAATTGCATAATACTTGCAAAATGATGTAAAATCGCTTTTGCTTCTTCTTAATTTTCATTTGGAAGATATGGCTGTGAAGTCCCTGATGGACATTTCAGTTCAGATACAGCTGTGGTCTTATTCCAAACTAATTACACACAGCAAATGAATACAAGGGCAAAAGGAACTACGGATAAGAAAACAGATGCTCCTAATACTAAATATATAAAGTCTCATTTTTACAAGGAGAGCCAACCACTGAATTTAGATATGATTAACTGTTTGAGAGCTGGTTCAAAATCAGATAATGTGTTTATGACAAAGTAAATGTGTGAATCCGTAATGCTACATACATGTTCATTTGAGATCCCAAACCTCAATTTCATGCCCCTCAAAATGGCAATATTCAATATAAGTGACTTGGTACGATGTTTTTGTTTTTTGTTTTAATAAACAGAGGGGTGTAAGCCTGGTGAGTTGTTGTTCAACCTGTACAAAACACTGCATTTTTTAAATGTTAAATTCTAGCAGATACTATGTGTGAAAGTTTGCTCGTCTTACTGCAAACTCATTTGGGGGCGAGGGGGGGAAATGAGATTATTTATCCACATCCATTATGAACTCCAGAAATCCTCCAACTGTTACAATCCATTTTTTTTTAGATGTTTTAATCCTGCTTTTATTATTTTTTATAAATAACTCAAGGCATGGACAAACCTAGTCCTCCTTCATCCTCCTATTTTCCCCACAACAATCCTGTGTGTTGGGTTGGGCTGAGAGAGAGGGACTGCCCGAACTTCACCCAGCCGGCTTTCGTGCCTAAGGTGGGACTAGAGCTCACCGTCTCCTGATTTCTAGCCTGGTGACTTCACCACTAGAAGTGTAGAAGGATCAGTTCTGTATCAAAATAAAGAGCTCTGCTATACCAAGAGAGTAGGTATTTAAAAAAAAAGCTTGCACCAAGTTTATAACTTTAACCAGCCACATCAGAGCCTTGCCAAAATCCAGCTATGGCATTTTCCACTGACTGGTTTCACCTTCTAAGTCAGAGGTAAAAGGGGTGAAAGAATAGCTTAATGAGACAACACAACCTTGGTCCAACACCAGTTAAGTGAAAACTTTAGTTTCATAGTCTTGGTTTGACTGTCAACCATTCTCGCAAAGCCTCCTCCTGTTACAGATTATAAAATGTATTTCAATTCTAGGAATAAATAGTTTCATTCGTTTCTGAGATACAGTGACTTACCTGCATCAAGGCCTGCCTCTCTGTCTTTGGAAGATTCTTGGCTTGCTTTTCTGCTTCCTCCCATTCCTTCTTTACCTAAAGAGTTTGGAAAGTTCAGAAATGTGGTCTCTTTGGCTAAGGACAACGTAGTGCAGCAACTCTAATCAAATACCCTTTTCCATACAATTTCCAGAGTACCTTCCATAAAATGAGTCAGAACGCCTAAGATGGATCAATGCTTTCCAATTTAAGCTTGCCAACCAGCTTAGGAAGTTTATGGCTTTTACTACTAAAGTTCCCCTCACCCACAAAAAAAAGCTTTTTAAAAAAACTTGGCTAAACTGAAAAGCAACGAATGAAATTCTTGACAAGAAAGCAGCAGGATTAACCACAAGGCTGCCAAGGAGGCTGAGAGTAGCTACAGCACAGCTTAGGAAGGACTCACCCGGTCCATGCGGTTACGATGTCGAATCTCTAGCTGCTCTTTGGCCTTCTGAAAACGGGCGTGTTCATTGTCATCAGCTGGTGTTTCAAAGTAGACATCTACGTCATCAGTAGGCAGAGGAGTCGGGGGAACTAGGAAGATGACAAAAGTGAGGGACTCACTAGGTCACTAGTTCTGGTTTAAGTAGCTGCTTCTGGGTTTAGGTTGGTTAGTAGGGTAAGGAAAACACTGATGCCCACTAACCTGAGAAGAATGTTCTAACCTTCCTCTTTGGAATACCCTCTTGGCTTCAGCCAACTGCCAGTTTTCTGAAGCACTTTAAGCTCCAAGCTAAAGCACTCTTGGGGGTGTTCCCAGATCCTCCCCACTTTCCCGCAGTAGTCGTTCCTGAAGAAGGATCAATTAAGGTAAGGTAACTGCCGAGGATGCAGCTCTCCTGCTTCTCCTGATGGTCACTGCTACAAGCTGCATGCATGTGCTCGCCAATAAAAGGCCACCCTCCCCTTGCCAAAGGAAATGAAATGGCTGGATTTGTTTGACGATTCATCCTTAAGAAATTTTGTATTTCAGGCTTCACTTGTTCCTATCAGCCTTATCAGGGGAGGGACTAACACACACACACACACACACACACACACACACACGGTGGTGCAGCAAGACAAAAAAAAAAAAGGCACAGCAAAGCAGATTTTTATGACAACTGGCCAATCCATGTCATCCTTCAGGGTAGGCTCTCTGCAATTTGCTTACCCCTTTGCCAGCTTATAATAAGTGTGCATGGCGTGAAGGCATGCATGCTCAACCACTCCAAAATTCAGAGTAATTAGCATCAAGAACCACAACACTCTTCAGACGCCAGGTCTGAAAGGTCTGGCCTGCCATACAAACCTACTTCAGTGCCAGGATCAAAGGTCCTGCTTGCTGTGTTAATGCCATCTGAACGCAAACAACAGTGACTAGCACTCCAATTTTTTTCTGTAACAATAGTCCCCAAATTCTTCCATTCCAGGGTCTGGCTATCCTTGTTTCTTTTCCGTAGCAGAAGCACATCCCTTTCACTAACTTGGGTTTTTCTCCTCCTCCCCTCCTAAAATATAGTTCAGGTATTTAAATACAGCTTAAATTTTTATTTTATTTTAATTCCTTTGGCTGCCTTGCAGAGATGTAGCAAAAAGGGATGGGCTACTAATGTTTTAGAAAAATGGGAATCATGACTATCTATCAATGTATGCAAAATGTGGATTAGAATTTAATGTAAGAAGGGATTCAGTGCAAATCCAGATCCCAGAGATTAATCTGTCCCTTTTTTTAGGTCAACTAATTTCATTCAAATTGTTCTGCTTTCAGGCAGAGGAAACACCTGAGCACTGCATTCATAATAAGGCGCAGAGTGCCTTTTGGACAATATTCTTGATCAAGCCCCAAATGCTAGTCTTGAGCTGGTACTTGAACCCCTAAGCCTGTTACTCCAACATGAAAAAGAGTTAAGAGGAAGATGACGTATCCTTCCCATAGAAAGTAGCATTATTTCTTTATCAGGAACACAAACCAGATTGGTTTCATGTGATTCAATGGGTTGGAATCAAGCTTTGATGCGGAGGCCCCAAATTCTGCCCCTAAATCCTTCTGAGGTCGGATGAACTCTTGTCGCCAAAGTTCTTGACAGCCACAGGTTTTAACCTCATCACTGCTATCGGTTCAATCCGGTCAAAGGCATTTGCACAGAACCCATTTGGTACACAGGATTAGGGCTGGAGAGACAGAGCGCCAAGCCAAAGAAAGCACCCCCCCACCCCCAAAAGGAAGGAAAAGGCTCTGAAACTGCTAAAATGGAAGTGGTGGAAATCAACAATGGCCTTCTGAAGGATGGTGACCGGAGGAAGTCTTCAGAGATCGATTGTGATGAATGTAGGTTGCTTCCATTAAACTGTCAATCAGGTATTACATATTTAATGTATTGTTTTGCACTGACTGGCGCAAGTAATTTGTGCACAAGTGATTTTGTTGCTGATGTTCCAGCATACGCCACTGAGAATCCTTAGGCTGAACCAGAATATAAATCTTATAAGTAATGACAATAACAATAACTAACAGTAAGCTAACTTTTGGTGGGAAGTCTTATTTTAAAAGTCAGTAAAAATGGTAGGAGAAGCCTCAGACGATCATCTAGAATCATCAGGCTGTAGACCACATTCCCGAGGTCAGAAATATGAAGCAGAACTTTGTCTCTGAAAAAAGAGCATTAGGAAAAAGCTATTCCAGAGGCTAAAACATAAAGGAAATGGTGGAAGAGATGCACAGATCCCATGGGAAGGGCATCAAGGAGAGGGGCTAAATGGTGACAGCAGTTGAGCCCTAAGCCAAACCCCCAACCCTCCACCATGACATCCAGAAGAGGATTTGCCAAGCCACTGCACAGATGGAGAGGCAGACAAGGGTGTGAGAAAAAAGCGAGGACTCTCTGGCTGCAGAAGCAGAAGCTGAGCCTAAAATCTGAGCACAAAGACAATGGAGGAACTACTGTAGAACAGACACCAGGATCTATAGGACAAAGCTACACACACTCTTCCTTGGACCTAGTCAAGGAGGAGAAGACAGACAGGACAACAGCTTGCTGCAAGAGGACCAGTGGGAGGCCGAACTTACTCATCTTTTTACACACAGCCATACAATACTCCTCTGACTCAAAATTGTTTCTGTTGCCTCCGCAGCCTCCATATATAAAGCGAATGCACTTTTTCTTGTACATGTCGAAGTACCAACGAGGCATCATAGCCCGGCAGGGACCTGTCATCGCCTCCTGGGAGCAGACAGCTGTGTGGAGATGGTTAAAGCATCAGCTGGTGGCAAGCACAGCCTTGCTAAGCTAGTTCTACATCAATGATGGCTTTAGGTCAATCTTGGTTGGCATTCACCTGGGGCCCTGCGGAGCTCTTCTGGGCTTTTGCTATCAGGCCGTTGCTGGGGCCAAATTAGTCCCAGTAAGCTCTAGTTCTCACTCAACGTGACCTGCTTTACTTCTTAAAAAGTTAGGGTGGAAGAGTAGATAGTGGAGCAGCGCTGAGGCAAGACAGCCCCACGGGCAATCACACCAGCGACTGCTTCAACATATCCATTCAGTTCCCACACAAAACGTTTTTATGCAGAAGGACCGATTGCCTGACATTTATTTCTGGTTTATTCTCTACTAGGAGAGAGTTGGTGAAAGAGGAATCCCTTCAACCACCTAAGTTCCTGAAACCTAGGTTTTCATTTCCAAAACTTCTAAATGTTTACCACCCCCATCTTCCAGCAATTGTTTCTTTAGAAAATCATGCAGTTATGAGACCAGAATGTAATGATACCGAGAAACCACAAGTATTATTTTAAGCATCAAAAGCAGTCATAATGTGTTAACTGCATTCAAAGGGCATTAGGAAACATCGATTAAAACTGCAACTCAGTCAGCAAACACAGCTTTTGCAGGTTAATGTCTAGTTAATGAATTGCAGTTTTGAAAGACGAATGCTTCAGTGGCACAATTTGAAATTCTGAAGGAACAAAGAGTAACCAGTTAAGAGACAATTCTATACATTACAACAAATACAACCTAATTGGGCCCCACACATACATAACTTCAGCTTCATTCAACAGCTGAAGTTACCTGCAGGTCTGGAATAATTTACAAACACAACAAAAAGAGTTTTACCTGCTCTATAAAAGAACAGCCAACCTATAAGTTGCAGTTTAGCACGACTTTGCTCTTTGTAGACCCTCATGCAGAACAAGATGTCAAGCAGTGGCCTTATCCAAATGTTATTTAACAAAAGCTGCAAGCATTTGTTGAAAAGCAGCAGCACTTGCTCTATTCAGTGTATTTCTTTTGGGAGCACAACAGCTACCTGCTAAATTAGTTTTGAAACCGAAAGGAGTAGATCAACCATTGGACCTATTGTTTCCTAGCGCTCCTTTTACAGAGAATATCTGAATAGCTTGTCACTCCGATAATGGCTATTCACATGAACCAATTTGCAACATTTCTGCAGAAATTGGGCCGCACAAATATATTTCTATACTGCCCTAGGAAATGGCGCTTACCCTGAGTTGATAATGAGTACTTTGGGGAGCAGGTCACCTGCCTTCAAAGCGGGAAAGAGTTACCTTTAGTAAATAGCGTGCAAGCTTTTTATCTCCTGACTTACTTGAAAATTAAACATTCCAAAGGGAAAACTGAGAAGGCAACATATGGATCGCCACAGTCAACTGATAATAGTTGCAACAGACGGAAGCAGAGTAAAACTGCAGTGTGGCTGTTTACCTTTCACATCACTGATGATTTCCTTCTGAGAGAAAGATCTTCCATTGCTTGGTTCTGATGGAAGCTCTTCGTTGTAGTCTTTGTAGCTATCGTAATAATAATCCTGGTCTACTACTACTTCTTCTTCATTTTCTTCTTGTTCCTCCTCATCCTCCTCATTCATCTCCATGACTCCCACTGTGAAATCATCTGTATCGGCTTCAGTAGGCAATTCACTAGAAGGGACAGAGTGAGAACAGAAAGTGAAAAGGCAACGGTTTTTCTCCCAAATGTTTAAATGCACTGGGAAACAAGTACAGAGATCTTGACTACAAATAAAACACTGGCTTGACAGCCTCTATGTTACCTGTTAGAGTCAGTGACCTTTTAAACCATCATGCCAAAATGGACTTTTATAATATGAACTGAAATTCCATGGATATATCGCAGCTAACAAACAGCATATTTCAGCCCATTTCTTTAACATGCTCACAAGAAGTAACAGATGAATCCAGAAAACAACAAAGAGGGAACAGATTCTGTTTTTCCCATAAAATGGACGGAGTTGTGTATTTCCTGAATGGCATCTTTTGAAATAAGAAGCGGGTCATGGTATTCCAGACATCATCTAGCCCCACTTCCTGTTCTAGGAGACAAGAGTGCATACAAACTCCTCTTGAAAGACTCCAGTTGCCTCACTTTAGGAAAAAAACTGGCAAATGAACCATGCCATTTTTACTTAACTAAAATCAACCTTTCTTTTATGCTCCACCCAGCACGGAAAACAATGTTGATAAAACCCAGATATTTGATGCCGTTCATTGCTACCTTTTGATACCGTCATCGTCTTCATCCTCATCCTCCTCTTCATCCTCATCCTCCTTTTCTTTAGAGAGAGCTTCATCTACAATTTTGGTCTGAGGGCAACATACATACTCTGTGCCATGGAACTTGTCTACACCACAAGGCAGCAACATCCCGTAACTGTGCAGAATCATTCCCTCAGTTAAACAGGCCTAAAGGAAGCAGTAAAGCCAAGGATTAGAATAATTTCCCCAGATTACTTTCAAGTGTGAACTTCTTATTTCAGACAATTATCAGATGCTACGCAGGAAGATGGAAAGATCTGGCTGAAGAATGGGAATTAGTTCAGGGGTGCACAGGGAACAGAACGTAAATCCAAGTGCTGAGACAGATCTGTGCCAGAATAGGATATGTCTATTTACTGTTCACGGTGCTATACGTTCCAACTGAGCCTCCATGCTAATAACCTCAACAGGCTTATGGTAATCTTTCAGGTCAACACATACATGTAAAAGAATGGCAAGAACTGTGCCACTTAGAAAAGAAGACAGCTTATGCTAGGTGTACATTTTAAACTAGGAAGGAAGGAAGGAAGGAAGGAAGGAAGGAAGGAAGGGAGGGAGGGAGGGAGGGAGGGAGGGAGGGAAGGAAGGAAGGAAGGAAGGAAGGAAGGAAGGAAGGAAGGAAGGAAGGAAGGAAGGAAGGAAGGAAGGAAGGAAGGAAGGAAGGAAGGAAGGAAGGAAGGAAGGAAGGAAGATATAGGGATATATACAAGTAGTTTTGGAAACACAGCTTTAGAAACAATCTCTAGAAGCCTGGAAAAAGAAGGTCGCATATAAAAATTCCAAATTTGTTACTTTTCCTTCCAAAAAGCTTAGATAAAGCTGTATCACCAGGTTTGGACCTCAGTCGGGCTTGGTGACAAAGGAGTCTTATGGGAAGAGAACCGCACTGCTCTATGAGCCAACACGGCACTTACATGTGAACAAGCAACTTTTGCTTATGAACAGGGGGCGAGGGGGGGGGCAATTTGGACCTGTAATCACACTTGAAATGGCTTCATGTTAGTCAAAGTCATCTTTCAGACCTAATGCTAACTTCTTTTCCAAAGAAAAGGAAGACATTTCTAACTCTGAATTTCAAGCTTTGCCACACGCTATATCTCCTGGGAAAATGTAGGCGTGCTTGCGGTACCGAAGCCTACCTCTTTTGCTACAATGTGCCAATATTGGTGACTTTTGCACACAACCATCCGCTCCCTGTGGAAGAAGCGGCACTTTTCGGGAACCAAGAGAACATCACTGACAAACTCGCCTACTGCAAAATAAACAAACATAAGAGCATACATCAAATATGGTTTCCACCACATACACCAACCTCAGCTTTCATTCTCCAGCTTGAGATGTTACTAACATCTCCGAAAAGGTACTCTTGTTATTACAGCACACTCTTTAGAATATTAAAAGAAGGCAAAACTTTGTCATTTATTTCTATAACAAAACTGTGCATATTTTAGTTTGGGTATAACTGAAAACCCCAAGCTCTTGGACCAAACACAAAATTGGCTATATGAACGTGCCCTTCAAAATGGTGAAGTTTAAGAAACTGAGATATTTGGCTTTCCTAAAAAAAAACCCCTGCCATAATTAATATTTTAGTTAGAATTTATTTTTATTTAAAAAATTAGTAACGAGTTTCTAAAAGGAGGCTTAAACATTAAATAATCAAAGACTCAATGCTATAGGTTCCATAAACTAGGGTTTCTTGAAATCCTTCTGATAACATTCAGCAAAACATTAAACCTTTCCATCGATTTAGGGTTACCGTAGTTGGGCCATTGATTAGCAGCATTTACCACCATGGTTTCATTAAAAACAACTGGCTCATCATTCTAAACAGCTGCAGAGTTTGCTTCGACTTGCAGGCACAAACATCTCCAGTAATTCAGCCTTTATACTTTCAGTTTACAGATCTACCCAATAACATTTCACATTTTTTGGAGCAAACTTTCTCCAGGACACCAACCAAAGACTACAATAAAGCTCAACAAACGAATATAATAAAATAAAAGGGGACGGCATGCTTATGTGAACTGTATCTCCATTTTATACATAGAAAGATTTTCACGCCTTGACTTTTTTCTGGATTATATGATTTCTAAGGAAGTTACCACAACTGTGGGATACTTGTTCCTCCTCCAGAATTACTGTTAAGGTTCCACATTTAAGCCAAACTGATGAGGCACTTGCATGCTACACAGGCCTCATCCAAAAACGGGCAAGTATCCTCTTATTTTCAGTACCTGAGCTTTGCTCCTCTTCTCCTCAACCTACGGCTTGGTTTGCTTTCCCCAACTTTTTATTAATTAAGCAAAACAAACAAAGCAAAAACAAAGAGAAAGGAAAAGACTGTGTACACACACATAAAATGAACCTTACACAAGAGCAAAGGTTGAAATAAAATACGATGGTAATCAAAATATTTTTTTAAAAAAATAAGCTTTAAAAAGCAAAACAAACCAAAAGAGGGGGAAAAATGACCAAAAAAAGCATTCTAGTAGCCACACTCTCTTTCTCCTCTCCCCCGTTTCCCCCCCAGCTGCTAACTGCTAATTAAATATTTTTATATTCTCTTCTGGACATCTGTGATTATTACTCATTTGGATTGAAATGGCTTGGTATACTTAGCTTGTCCTCGACTGCTCTAAAATAAGGGGGGGGGGAATACATTCACCTTCAAGAACTGCAAGAGTCAGTTTCCAATCTGTAGCTGGGATCCCGTCAAAAAGATTAAGGCGGCATGGAAAAAAGGGAATATTAAGAGTTCTGCATTTTTTTCATTAGCACAGTAAGTGCTTTGACTCAAGGTAAAATATCCGTTCACTCCACCTGTTCTTTATCATTCTGCAAACGTTAAACAGCCCCATTACTGCTCTGCATATTAGGAGTGAATGAATCTCCTCTTGTCTTACTTCTTCCTCTTCCCACTCTTCCATTTATCACTTCCCATTGCCATCCTAGTTGATAACTTTAAGAAGTCCTCATGAAAATGTATATGCAATTGGGGTGGACTTTGGCCCAACAGGCTTATTCTTTTTTCTTTCCTTGGTAAACTGTCTCTCTTGATATAATGCATTTTCATATGCTGCTTTTATGAATAAATAAATGTGTTTCTGTATGCCCATTGCTTACATACATTTTTATCCTCAATATTTTGGTTCAAGAAGTGTAACTCAGATGGACTATTTGCAAAATGCAGGCGGGGCGAAGCTTACATGGGGATTTGAAGATTAGATTATAAATGTAATGGGATATGTTTTGACAAAGAATTATTCCTACTTAATGCATTAAAAACTAGCACTTATGATACTCTTATTATTCCGAAGACCAGAGATAGATTGGAAGTTATCTATTTTTCATATCTTTTTTCTTTTTCTTTTACTTTATCTCACCTTTTCTTTTCCTTTTCTTTATAATTTGTATTTTCAATTTTCTTTTTCATTTCTAACTTTTAACTTTGTAATTTTAAAACCCCGATAAAATATTAAAAAAAAAGAAGAAGAAGGGTAACTTAGCTATGTTTAGACCAAAACATAAGCTTAGCATAGTACTTCCCCAATTGTAATGCTTGCTTTCTCCTGCAAAGGTTTGCAGGACTCTCTACAAATTGAACTCATTTTAAGTAAACTAAGCATGCAAGTTTGTTTTCAAACCAGCTTTGCCCAAAAGTATTTGTATGATTTATAAAACTTGGAAAATCTTTTACCTGCTATCGCCATAGCAGCAGTGAAATTTTCTGAGGGACATATTTCCATGACATGCCACTATACTGGGAGAAGGCATGGTGTCCATGGGAAGGGAACTATTTTATCTCTCATATGCTAGTGCAATGCAATGACACAAATAGAACTCACACTATAATGAGAAAACCCACATGTTAAGCTGATGCAAAGAAGTACTACCCTACCATTAACACTTAGGGGCCAATTGAAGGAAGATCCCCTTTTGGTCATTCTGTTATGTCCTGGTTGCCATTTTATAGTATCTGTTTATTGTTATATGGTGGGGGAGTTTTTTTTTTTTTTTTTAATGCTGTACAGCAGTGTTCCTCAACCTTGGTGACTTTAAGATGTGTGGACTTCAACTCCCAGAATTCCCCAGCCAGCCTGGCTGGCTGGGGAATTCTGGGAGTTGAAGTCCACACATCTTAAAGTCACCAAGGTTGAGGAACACTGCTGTACCCTGCCCAGAGTTACATTGATTGAGTTGGGCAGCCTTGTAAATCCTGAAAGTAAGTAAGTAAATAAATATTTTCAACTGGGCTTTCATAAATTTTGAAAATAAACAAACAAACAAACAAATATTTTCAATTTTCGACCCGGCTATATAATCCAAGCCTACATAAGCTATGTAAGCACGGGAGGGCCAACATACAATGGTTCACTAAATTAGGGAAACTACCCGCATCTCGAAAAGCAATGCCAATCCTAGAGCAAAAAAAAAGAAAAAAAGAGGACTTTATATACTATTAGGCAAGACAGAAACCATTCCAAAAATGAGATGTTTCTCTTTGAAAACAGCAAGCAATTTGTTCCAAAAAGAACAGGAAAAAAAAAAAAAAATCACGCTCAGATTTTTTCAATCAGATACATGAAAAACCTTAAGACTTGCAAAACTATTCAGAAGCATCATTTTGCTCCTTCCTCCAGGTTGCCAGGAGCATCAACACAGCGTGAACATCTCCAGAACCAAAGAACCGCCATTCTTCTTAGATGTTGCCAATACACCCGAGAACAACACTTCTTCAGTTACTGTTCCTTCTGCATAATATATCACACATGAGGTTCTTCCCTACAGGGAGTTTCTTGGAATGGATGAACCATAACATGGATAATCTCATCCTTTCTGTTATGCAGATGAAGAAGACTAATCTAATGTTGGGCAAGTACGTTTGTGGGAATACACAACGCATTCACAAACTACTTCGGAAAGGTGCGGAGACAAATCGCATCCCCACGGCTTGTGCAAGGCGACCTTGATACACTTGGATGAAAGAGTTCTCTGCTGCAGAAGTAATGGGATTGTTTGTTGAAAGAGACAACGCAGTGTGCTTTGACAAAGGATCACGTTGCCTTGAAACTTCTCCAAGTCAGCTTGGAGTTGGCCAACGTCTAAATTGAAATAAAAAAATAAACGTCTCCCACTTGTCCCTTGCCAAAGACAGAAGCGGCTTCTTGGCAGCCATGTCACCAGGATAGAAGCTCTTCATGCTTTGCTAAGGACACGGCAAAGGGACACGTCTTCTGGCTCATCTCACCAAAGCTTGAGGCAAGTGGCACATTCCTGCCAAAAGCTTTGCAAAGCAACACATTTTCTTTGCTCCCATCTTAGAAGACAGATGGCATGTTTAGGGGAGCCCTTTGCTCAAGCCCTCTGTGAAGCAAGATTTGTATGGTCCTTATCTTCATTCTTCTTTTGTTTCCACCTTCCACACCCTCCAATTTGTTCCAGTTCATGGATCCCACAACCCCAGTGTAACATGGAATTGCTTCTCAGTTTTACAGACTACAGTATTGCTTTTTACTTTACGGACTATCATGAAACTCATTTAAAGAAATTCTTAAATTTAAAAAAAAGTGTTAGAGCTACAGTTAAGATTACAACTCTTTATACACCAAATGGCTATAATTATTAAACAGAGTTAGGGTCATGGATGCTTACCTCAGACTAAACAAAGAGTTAGGCTCAGACTGCACTGAAGCCACAAGAACATGAACCTAAGTAAAATCATCTATGTGTCAATTATTTTAAATTTTCAGATCCAAATTACAGACCATATTATACAACCAAATATAAACTACATGGACCTTACCTGTCAGGCCCTGCCAGCACAAGTCCTGGAAGTATGTTATTTCACATTCTCAAATTGAGATAATCCTTTCCTCAGAACAAGTATTCTTAATATACTGGATATAAAACCTTACATTTTTCACCCTATTTATTACTTTTTTTTAGATCATGGATAAGAATGCAACACACCACACGGTTTTAGGGTTTTTTGGTTTATCCCCGTGGGAGGCAATAATCGGCTATTTCTAGTTAAATCCTACCACATGTCCTACCACAGTTAATTCCAATCACTAACGCTAGCACAAATGCTATTGAAGTAGTACCTAAATACGTACAGAACTCTGCTGCTAAAAGAAACACTATTACAAAGACCAGTATGCACTAATAATGCTGGTACAAGGATCGTGCACGCAAATGTTGGCAACAAAAATAAGGGAACTACAGTAACAGAAGTCAGTACAGTAAGTCAAGCAGGTACATATGATGTTTTCAGGAGCCACTTTGTGTTAGTCGGTTGGGAACAGCATTTTTTATTTTTTTTTCTTAAATATATATTGCATTTATATTGTATTTTAATTCTTGTTAGCCACCCAATCGCACTGGTGAGAAGGGCAGCCATACAAATTGGTATAAATAAATACATACTTACCAAGACATTTGAAGGGTACGACAATATGGGTATGACCCTTGCACTGTTTCTTGCCCTTCTTGCACCAGTTTTTAATGCAAACTGGTTCATTGAGTTCTACCACATTTGTAATCCGGAGGTCTGGATAGATCTATTTTTAAAAGTAAAACATGAAATTAGATAAACCTAGGCAATGCATGAAGAAATGAGAGGTTCCTGCCAAGAAGAAAGGAAGCAGTAAAAGGAAGAATCTCAATAAAGCTTGACTGTTGCCCAGTCAGCAACATCATCTCATTACTCCTACCAGAGCAATAGGGTTGGGCTTGGCCTAGGTACCTGAATAGGCCTGGACGAAAGCCTAGTCAAATACAGGGAGCAAAACACCATCATCATCTGCCCATCCATTTTAAGCCATTAAGGTCAGAAGATATAGTCATAAACAACTTTGTGACTTTCCTGCTTACTTGGGAACTACTGTGAAGGGCCCCAGGAAGCTAGGGAAACTAAGATCTATATCACGACAAATGTCCTGCCAACTACTTCAGAAGAGCTAAATATAAAGCCACCAAAGCTTTTCTGCTTTTACTAAATGCAGAACTCACTAGCCAAGGATGACACGGATCCCACGCACGTATGCTCTCACACACAAGGGAACTAAGCTCGTGAGACAGAAAGTGTTCTGAAGCGGCACTTTTACAATTACGCTGCAAAGAAGACTGGAGAGTTGGAGCTGAGTCATAAGCTTCCAAATGTCGGCCGAAGCCAGCTACAAAGCGCAGTCATTTACCTCCTGGCAATATTCCAGAATCTCTTCCTTCCTTCCAAAGCAGCTTTTTGTCCCAGAAGGATCGGTCTCCCATTTCCCGGTCTGGATGTTCACGTGCATATTCAGCTTTCCACAGAACATGGCGATCTGAGGCTCGGCCACAGCAAGCCCAGTGCCGCCGTTGGCTGCCAGTGCCTATAGGAGAAGGAATCTTCTTTTATTCATGAGTGATCAACATCAGCTGGGAGGTCTAAACAGTGTGGGAACTGTAAAGCAAGGGCAAGTTCAAATGCCACCTCTGAAATAGAGGAAGGGATTTCACATGTCAAAGCCGGCCCACCCCTCCTGCAATTCAACATGGTGAGCTCTCGGGTTTCTTCCATCTAGAACACGGAGGGCTAATGCGCCTGTCATTGGTGCTTATCCACTACAATCAGATTTAGATCTGTGCGCTGACTGCTAAATCCTTACCCCGAACAGGTCTGCCGTTGAGTTACTGAAGGCACTAAGTGTGCAGTCGCCATCTGCATCAAAACGGAGCTAGGAGCGCATCCCGTGTATTTATTTATTCAGAAGATCTATTTGAAAGATTTATATGCTGCTCCCTCCCTTAATGGCTCCCTGCAGATTACGATTCAGCAAAGCTGCCATAAAATCAGCATTTAAAAATGACAACTATAAAACAAAAAAACAAACCCCCCCAAAAATTCACTAGAACAGTAGCGTTAAAAGGCCTGGGAAAATAAATAGGTTTCTGAACCCCTCCTAAACAGTAACGAGAGGTCTGCTTCAACTCTAAAGGACCGCTTATTTCATAATACAGGTCCTGCAACAGAAAGCAGAACTAATCACTTCTATCAAATATACTGGAATCAGGACCAGGAAGAGGTGCTGTCAGGCTCAGCCCAAGAACAGCAACGAGGCAGTCCAGTCCAGTTCAGTTCCTTTATTATCTCGCACCTAATAGACAGAATCTCGCCAGACTCAACCTATGCTAAAGCAGCGAGTGGATATACCCCGTGAGACTCTAGGGCTGTCCTCATCCTCTTTGTCTTCCCACGTTCCTGCTGTGGACTGAGAAAGCGCTTGTTCTGGAATGTACTCCCTCCCTCCTGATAACCTTGATCCTCCACTGCGGTATCCTCCTCGCTCATGCCATCCATTACAGGTAGTTGGGACTGTGGATCTGAAAGAGCCCAGAGAAACCTACAATCTATCTCTACAGTCCAGGAGGAGAATTTAGATCATTTAGCTAGCCATCTATTACCCTCTTATCCCGCCTGCCCCCAGTCAGGAAGAATGGAGAGATGCAAAAATATCTCTGCCCTCATTTCTACCATATCACTGGTGGGTCATTGATAATCTTGAGCTGCCGATGCAGGGGCACTCATCCTCATCCTCTTCGTCTTCCCACCCTCAAAAAGAGGAGCCTCATCCTCTTCGTCTTCCCACACCCTTGTTGCAGGCTGAGGAGGTGCTTCCTCTGGAATGTCTCCCCCCCCCCCGACAACCTTGAACTCCCATTCCAGAGTCTTCCCCACTCATGCCATCCATTACAGGTGCCCCACAGATGACGCAGGAGGATGGCAGGCAATCTTTGCTGCCTGCCAAATGTCTGAACCCACCCTGAAAAACATCAGCCTTTCCAAGCACCACTGAGCTTCCAAATGTAGTATGTATGTATGTATGTGTGTATGTATGTATGTATGTGTGCGTGTATGTGTGTCTATCGATCTATCAAAAGAAATGTTACTGGTGTCATCTTCTTACATAGTATAATGCGTAAAGTTTAAATCAAGTTATTCCAGATCTACTCAATGTTAACCAGCATAAATAGGAGTGAGCCCGTAGGGTCTGAAAATGTAGACATTGCTAAGGTCCATATGAAAACCCACCATGGCTACATATTCCCCTTCCCTTAAATTTAAATAACCAAGCGGGTAAGTCAACTGGCAAGATTAACCTATGGAAGCAGCTAAAATCCAGACATACCAGAGATTCTCTCACACTACAATTTTCATACGCTCAATACTACTTACAATCCACTTTAATAATATTAGCAGTTATCCACTATATTTTTTAAAAATCTCCATAGCATCGGTGTTTCCTTTATTTCATCTGACATTTGTTTGGAATTCTCTTTCCTTAGATATGTTTACAGCGGTGTTTTCAAACTTAGCAACTTTACGATGTGTGGACTTCAACTCCCAGAATTGCCCAGCCTGGCTGGGGAATTCTGGGAGTTGAAGTCCACACATCATAAAGTTGCCAAGTTTGAAAAACACTGGTTTACAGGTTCTTTACAGAGGTGAAAGCTAGACAAAAGACTAAATATATTATTTACGGTAAGAACAAAGTGTACACATTTTAGGTCCTAACTAACTCCACAAGCATCATACGGGTAGCATAAGCCAACTGAAACTTCGCTCATTTTGGAGATGCCTACAATTGCAACAGAAAGCCAGAAGCCACTGATTACAAGGACAGGCCTGGCTTCATGGGAATGTCTGAGGGGCCTATTTTGAGTCTTTTCAGTACTAAACCCTCTACTGCTCTCTGCTCTGTCTTGTTATCAATTTAGTTGCTCATTTCAACTGGATACGACTACCTGCACCACACAGTTGCTCCTAAAGTAAGGCCATCATGAGGGGTATACTTCTAGAAACAGAACTGTCAACATTACTGTTTGCTATTTTCAACCTAGGTTACCATTTTCAGGTCCCTTGGAGTCTCTTATGAACTGTGTGCAATTGACAGCAAACACAAACAAGCTTTTATCCCATGAATCTATTGCATCTCCAAGAACTAGAAACACAATGGCCTGATCATTCATGCATAGGAAACTGTCATTCATTTGATTTCAGTATGATCGGTTTATCTGCTGAGAGCCTTTTCTGTTGTGGCATGTACCCGTCCTTTGGAACATCAATCCCCAGAGATTAGATTGGCCCTGACCCTACTGACTTTCTGTTAGGCCCTAAAGATGCAGTTCTGCCACCAGATTTGGGGATCCAGATGTGTGCTCCAATCTGTACAGTGGTTATGTTGATGGCTGTTGTAGGTTCTTTGTACCTTGACTGCTGACTGTATTGCAGTTCTTTATACGGTTTTATATCTTTTTTTAAATTGTTGTAAGCTGCCCAGAACCATATATTTGAGATCAGCGGCTAAATGAGCTGAAGTAATAAATGAATGAAAATGATAGCGTGTGCCGAATATACAACTCAACCTATATAATTGTACCATCCACTGTGTAACCCTTTACATATTCTAAAACTCAAGAAAACAATAAGCAAATGTGACTTACAACAACACATGCTCTATACCAGTGTTTCTCAACCGTGACAACTTTAAGATGGGTGGACTTCAACTCCCAGAATTCCCCAGCCAGCATGGGGAATTCTGGGAGTTGAAGTCACACATCGTAAAGTTGTCACGGTTGAGAAACAGTGCTCTATACTAAGGCCTGTCCTAGCAAAACAATTTTGGCACATATCAGGACATGTAAGCCAACTATAAATCCCAGAGATTAGTTTAGCCAGTGAATCTAAAACCTTTAGTGGTTTTTTAAAAAATGCTTTGTACTCTCAGAAGCTAAATCTTCTCAGGCTGCCTACGAACTTACTTAAATTAGAAGAAATCTGCTTTTAACCCACACCACCAAGAATATCCTTGAATTAACATTTCAAGAAAAACAATCCCAGATTGCCTCGAAGGAAAAGAAGGAAGTGAAGAAATCTCAAAGGTAGTGAGAAATCAGTTTTTCTTCACATGCTGCTCAGGAGGATATTCAGGAGAACTACTTAAGCAATTTTACATTTTAACTAATAAACAAGTTGGCTTTTAACTCAGGAGGACGTCCACCCCATGCAAAAACAGGGCAGGCATGGCAGATACACCAGAACAACATGCATAGCAAAGGAACTATGCCATAGACTTATTATTACCTTCCTTGTCTGATCAAGTCCTACAGCTTCCATTTGTGTTTTGCAATGACTATGCAAAGAAGCATCACAAGAGATGGTTAACCCTCCATGCCACCCTGGGACCCAGGCAAGCTTCTGCCAATGGACAACACACCTGTCTTTTTTGTTACCCTTGACTAAAAGAGCCCTAGTTTTAATGCTGGAAAAACTTCAGTTCTAGACGACGTCTTCTCATCTGTCGTCTTAAGGTTTATGGATGAAAAGGAATCCAATCTGAGAAAACGATAAATGAAGACTGTTCTTCTGTTCCTTTGTTTCTCCATTACATGGAACCAGTTCACAGCTTCGAAAAGTTATACCTAAAACACAATGGGAAAGAAGACCCCCGATTTCTGGCTTCAAAGCTTATTAGCTGAGTCTTTTTACATCTTGGTCTATTGCCATACAAGCCTAGAACAACCTGGAATAATCCAGATACCAAAGAGGTCAGCACAAGCACCTACAGTCTTAAGAGCATGTTAGCGAGCAAACAAAATGTTTTAGAAAGAGTGGGTGGAACAGCATTTGGTGCCAACAGAAACAGGAGACAGGGTGTGTTCAGAATGTTAACCTTGGTACTCACAAGCTGCATTGTGCAAAAATAGTCCTGGACTTTGAATTATAGCATGCAAGGTGGTTATATATTCTATTCTAAAGAATCAGTTTTCAAGGCTACAACGCTGCTTCTTTGAAGGTGTTACCTACATGGTAAAATAAAAAACAGGAAGCGAAAGAGTCAATAGGGCCTATTTGCCATTCCTCCAAAATATATTCTGAACCAACATAAGCCTTGTTCAAACATACTTTTGAACAAAGATGCTGCATGTTTAAACATTAGAGTTGTAGTGTTTATTTTTGCCATCTCTTCAGCTCATCACCACAGAAACCAAAGGAAAGGTACCATTCTTCCTCAGATTGTTCAAAGAGTTTGCATATCACTGGAGACATGTTGCCATAGTGACATTTTAGATGTTTATTCACAAGCGAATCAGCTAAGTTAGTCACTCACCCCCAAGATGTTATAATTACCTAAAGAAACCAAATATTCATGGGCCCCCCACCCACCCTCTGCTGGCTCCCCCAAAAAAGAAAAATGAAAAGAGCTGTTGTGTGAGGAAGCATCCATAATGCAGGTGTACATGCAACCAACACCCGAGAGGTAAATGTCAGACTTCAGAGCATGGCAAACATTAGCTGACTTGTCCTACACATCTAAACATACTTTGTGATACAAGAAAAAACACTTGGAGAACCTGAATGAACATCCTGCCTATCATTTAGCTTGCCTTGAAAGAGATTCCAGGAAGCTTCCAGTGCTAAACCGAAGGAAGTGACAATCCATTTTATGCAGAAGATGGGAACATAAATGAGAAAGGATCTCTGTAGAGTGGAAAAGTACAAAGGAAGGAAATTGTTTAAGGTACTGTTTAAATTATCCACTGTTATTCCATCTGAGTTTCAACATAAGAAATGCATCACAAGTATTGCCTTCATACAAACCCAGAATTAAACTTCTTACAATGGGTGAGCTAGAATCTCAGTGTTCTCTTTTTTATGACTTTATTTTCAACATTTCCCTTTCAAGGCACTGGTTTTGCAGCAGGCCATTAATTTTGGGTACTCAGACAAAGTTTTCAATGATTTACTGGTTCTAGAAACATATCATTTCCATTAAGCTTCAACAAGATTGTTGCTGTTGTTGTTAATATTACTAAACCAACTGCCATGAAGAAATAGCCAATCACAGATGAATTATTTTGGACTTTTCTTTGTGCCAAACAAAGAAATGAAGTTATTATTTTGCTAGCGCAAATATTTTAATATTTGTTTAGATTTTTTTAAATCCTGCCTTTATTATCTTTACAAATAACTCAAGGTAATGAGCATACCTAATACTCTTTCCTCCTCCTATTTCCCCTACAACAACACCCTTGTGAGGTGAGTTGGGCTGGCCCAAAGTCACCCAGCCGGCTTTCATGCCCAAGGTGGGACTAGAACTCACGGTCTCCCAGTTTCTAGCCTGGTACCTCAACCACTAGACCAAATTGGCTCTAAAATAAAACAAAGTCATAAAATAAAAATTAAAAAAATAAAAATAAAAAATGTGCACAAACAATAATCCAAGAATATGAAAAGAGCAGACTGAACACCCCAAACCATATGATTTTCCTAATGGAAAAGCTTCATTCCTTATTTCTATATAATATCTTCGGAATTCCTTCCATTCCAAAGAGTTCTTCCTCGAGAAAGCAGACAAGGATTTTTAGTCTTGCATACTGGATAAAACTAGCTAACTATCTAGACGAACTATCTCTTTTCTACAACCAGATCCAATTCCTTTCTCTCAGCTCTTTTAGATGCATTTCACATATAATTCATATGCTCTTTTCTTACAATTTTTGGAGGAGTGTGAGATCGAGATTTATTATTTATCATATTGTGAAAAATGAAGAATGTGCAACCTATTTGACAGCGATATTAAAGAATGACTGAATCTGCTGTTAATTTTTGGTGGCAGCTGCAGAGATAATATCCGATGGGATGGGATACAGGGCTGTCCTACGAAATTAGGAATTTAATAGAAACCTACATCACAATGCCATTTGTAGCAGAAACACACAAACTTGAGAACGGTCAATTC
Source organism: Python bivittatus (assembly GCF_059951505.1). Classification (NCBI taxonomy): domain Eukaryota; kingdom Metazoa; phylum Chordata; class Lepidosauria; order Squamata; family Pythonidae; genus Python; species Python bivittatus. The sequence continues at coordinate 8,088,374 of NW_028277052.1, read as the reverse complement.
AAAAGCAGGGGTTGGAGGATTAAACCAAAGAGTTACTGTCTATTTCATTTGGTTCGTTTTTATTTTACAAATATGCTTACCGTTTTAGCCTGTCTGTTGTATTTCTGGTTGCATGTTTTTAGCTATTTTTATATGGCTCTGACCAAAACAAAGCTAAATGTATATTTTTAAACTAATTTTTCTAGTGCAGCCACCTTGATTATGCTTCAACTTTAATTTTTTTCATCAGCAAGTTTGAGACTGGGTTAAACCAAATCCCCCACAGAATGCTATATTTAAGGTAGCTTACCATATGAACAGTAATAGGGTCATGAGACCACAATGCTCTCTTTCTCAGCTACCGTGTTTCCAAGAGGACTTGGGTCCACGTTCATCCAGAAATTGCCAAAAAAGAAGAAAAGTCAAAGCAAACCCTCAATCTGACATCTTCTGATCGGTTAAACGTTGGAATTATATTGAGAAAAAATATGATTGTGTCACCATTTATTTACATTATTTATGAGCGGGCTTGCAGCAAACTCCCTGAATGTGCACAGAATACAAACAGATTAGAAACGCAATACAATTAAAAAATAGACCATGCTGACATCCCAAATAAGAGAACGTAAGACAAAAAAAGTAGACCTAAAATAGCATAACCTAGTTGAAAAGGCTTTGGGAAATACAAAGGGGGTTGCCTACAGCTAAAATGCTATCAAGAGAAATACCAGGGAACCATCTCTAGGGAGAGCTGCGACCCACACTTGATATAAAAGGCCCGATTACTGCTAGGAACTGTAGAGGGGGCATCTGAAGAAGGCTTTCTTACACAGACCCAGGATCCAAATCAGCAGAAATTATGGCACCAAGTCTCCAAAAAGGGCCATAAAACATTAAAACCCACACTAACAGTGCCCATAAACCAGGCAAAGCCAAAGAGGAGAGAACAGATTATCTGGATTTATCCATTTATATTCGGCATTTACTTATAGTTCAGACAGCAAAACTTATTATAGCCCTTCTGGTCAAATTAATCAAACTAAGATGTTCTTTTACGAAGCAGAAAACAAACTAAGCCCAACTTGAACTAGACTTCAAATTAAGAAATCCCCTTGAACTATTAAACTGTACTGAAGGATTTTTTTTTTACAGAGTAAGCCATGAATTCTAGCTTAGTGGTGTTCAATCCAGAACCCTTCTAAAACCAAACAATCTTCAGATCTCCCTCAAATATATTCCTTCAACCTCGATCTATTTAAATAAACTGAAGCTGCAGCAATGTCTTTGTTACATTGGTGAAGATGTTGTTCCAAGAAAAGCAATCACAGATATATTTCTCCACGGTCCCCCACCCCACCCCACCCCACCCCCTTGAAAGACTGGCCTTTGATTACCATGGTCCACCTTCAGCCTAGTAGCATAGAGAAGAAAATAACCTCTACAAATGCCATAATCTCATTCATACGACTTTTGTTTTAAAGAACCCCCCCCCCCCACACTAAATAGATTTATGGCTTCAGCTTATCTGCCAAGTCCTTCCAAAACAACCCCTTTTAGTAAGAGGTACGAAAAGATGAGCAGTGAACCTTTAGAAACTTGCCTGGGAATTTCTGATAAACAAAGAAGCTTCCCTTGCACTTTTAACAGTTTCATAAATTTTTTGAGGTTTTTCCTAGCTACTCTTCCTGTTTTTTATTAACGGAGAGCTAGCCTGAACTCAGGAAGGCTTGTTAATGCCTGACACAGCAAGCAATAGAACTGCAGATGAACAGCCCATCCAAGCTTTATTGCTTTGTTTAAAAAAGAAAAAAAATGCAGAATGCTGAAAATTACAATACGATACACGGGCAGGAGTCCAAGAAAGGAAGAATTATTATTAGCAGTCAGATCTGGAGCAGACTGATAACACCAGGCCAGTGTTTGCTTCTGAATTTAAATGGGACATCTCAGATGAGTCATCTCGAGCTTGCTTTAAGTCTTTTCCTTTGATTTCTAGAGTAAGACCAAGGCTAGAGGTTCACTTATGACCAATCTTAGAAAGCCTGAAGACAGCGGGATCTGCCATATGAAAGCAATTAATTCTAAAATTAAAGCCTTGGGCAGTGGGAATGAGTTGGATCTGGATTAAAACTGTACTCTAGAGAAAATCTTAGATAAACCCATCAGTCTCTGGAATTTTTTAAAAAAAATTTAACAAATGAGAACATATTGTCATGCAACCGCAACTCAATGTTTCCTGTATGCTTCACTTGATATACATATGCCTCAATGCGCAACTCTGGCAGATTGGTTCAGTACAACTCAGCACCACAGATGAAGAGTTCTGCTAATATAAAGTGCATTATTAACATCACACTTTGCTTCCTTTTAGTACAGCCATCCTACATTATGTGTAATTAATTTAATAAACATTGTCTCACTACTGACGATCAGGATTGTTTTAAAATAGACCGTTGAAAGATAAAATTGTACACATCTACATTATGAAGGACCAGCACGTATCTGGTGAGGTGAGCTGTAGCCCATGAAAGCTCATGCCACAATAAATCTGACTTAACACTCCAAATTATTCACAGACGTTGTGTTCTGGCTGCTTCAATCGTCTTAACTAAAGGGTCTCTCTATATAGCCAAGTTACTGATAGTCAGTTCCTTAAAAACCTACAGCAGCTTCAAATCTCTACTGAATTTTTCTCTTTCTGCCCTTTCTGTACTTGGCATTTCTGGGGGGTGGAGGGCAAGGAGTTGGAAGTGTCATTTACTTTGAACTCTTGAAGGCAATGTTTACCAGCTGAAATAACTTACAAAGTCTGAATATTCAATCAAGGTCATTGTAGGTTGTTAACATTCAGCTTCATGAAGCCTTCCTACGGGACTCATGAACAACTAATTCATGAAAGAAGCTACAGTGGTTACATTATGCATTAATTCAAACAAATTTGCCTAATAATGTCATAACACATTCAACAATCATTCAACCTAAGTACCAGCCACAGCTGTTTCACAGAGCTCTTAACTGCTTGTGAAAGGTGAGCACCAAAAGTAAGTGATCAGGTTGGATTGGAAATGATTGGAAAAAGCCAGTTTGGTCTAGTGGTGAAGGCGCCAGGCTAGAAACCAGGAGACGGTGAGCTCTAAGCAGGCTGGGTGACTTTGGGCCAGTCCCTCTCTCTCAGCCCAACTCACCTCACAGGGTGGTTGTTGTGGGGAAAATAGGAGGAGGAGGGACGACTGAGTTTGTCCGCCACCTTTTTTTTAGCTATTTTTTAAAAATAATAAAGGCAGGATTAATTTTTTTAAAAAATATATATCCATATTTCAGGTCTAAATTCTTTCATTTAGGGATGGGGTCCATGAGAACTTAAACATACAGGAAAGAAGAATACCAAAGTGAGCCCTCAGGGATCAAGTAGAAATTCATCTCCACCTACCCTAGTCCTGGTTGGTTACTATAGTGTTGCTGATTTACAAGCCATGAACAGAATGTGTGTCCATTTAACATCTCACTGAATTAAATTCCGTTACAAAATGAAGAAGTAAGACAGAGAAGTGTGCCATTTCCTTTTTTATTGTCCTCCTGTTCCCGACAAAAGCCTTGAAACTTTCAAAAGAGCACGATCATCTGCAAAAACAATGAGTCTTCCAGAACAAAATTATTATGTGAAATAATTTTTGTTCAAAACGGAGCCACTAAAACCCATGATGTCATATGGGTTTTGAACAGTGCAGCTCTGACAATTAAGTTAAATTCATCAATTTGTCACTAAAATGATGCAGATGTTCATGGGACACAAAATAATAATCTTTGTTGAATTAACTATAATTTTAGATCTATAGAAATGTGACGCCAAAATGATCCTGTAGATGCCAAAATGAACTATCACTGAAGTTCCTATACTTACTCCATGCCTCCCAATATGACTGAACATCTAATTCAGCATATTCTAACAATTTATAAATAGTTATTATAGGCTTTTAATCATTTTATCTAATCATTAAGTGGACAGAATCTGTGGGTCATTCTTCTTCAACAGACACGTATTCATCAGCTCCAGGACCTGGGAGAAACAAGTCTTAACAGTTTTAGGACATCAGCTTTTTTCCCACATTAAGCAGCTAATTCAGAAACAATTCTGTGAATTATGCAATCAAAAGGTCCATCTGCGGCTATTAGGATTATTATGATACTTAAAGGATAGATTCTCCAAAGACTAATACCAACTTCTGCTTTGAAAATTGCTGAATGACATTACAAAATTAAGGAATGTACTCATCATGGCAAAAGGGAGTTGATTTTTACAAGCTTTACTGGTTTTGTTTGGTTGCTAAAAAAACAGTTGAAGGCTCTTAAACAAACAATCATGTCATCATTTCAAAGCAGTTGGGCAATAAAATGGCCTTAGTAATTTATGTAATCATTACACCCTTTAACTATAGACTCCTTAACACTAGCATAAAATCTGAGCTTAACTCTCTGGAAAAACAGAGTTAATCCTTGCTATTTCCTGTTCCAAGTAGAAATATAACATTATGATTAGATTCCTATGTGGTGCTGAACCATAATTTATTAACTAAGGCACAATAAAATGGATGTACATCTTATTTAAGGCTTAGTGTGGCTTGCTCCGTTTTGCCTCAGCATGTTGTAGGAACCTGTTCGCTGTGGATTGTAAACCATATACTTCGGCATGCAGTCCAGGCTGTGGCTTAATTCAAGAAACTACGATATAAATGATAATGTATGCAAATCCATCTTTGAAAACATTTTGTCCCCCTAGGTCACAATATATTGTGTTACTCCTCCTGCAGTGTCCTACAGAAGCTCTTCACCAGCGCAAGCAGGGGGTCTGTTGCAAAGCAGAATAGAGTCTGGCAAGCTGCACCCACTCTATGATATCCCTGTGCCCTTCTTTACAAGCCTGGTCATGATGCCAGCAAGCAAGGAACAAACACATCATGTTCCTTGCTTGCTGGCAAAAAAACAGGTCAGCTGGCTTGTTTTTTGATGGTAATTCTCAATTACCAGAGTGGATTGGCTACAGCAGGGTTTCTCAACCGTGGCAACTTGAAGATGTTGGACTTCGACGCCCAGAATTCCCCAGCCAGCATGGCTGGCTGGGGAATTCTGGGAGTCAAAGTCCACATATCTTCAAGCTGCCAAGGTTGAAAAACACTGGACTACAGTCTCCTGCTGCTGGCCTGTTTTGTTTTTGTTTTTAATTTGCCAACAAGGTATCGCTAGCCTCCCAATTTTATTTTAACTGTTGTTGTCCTCTGCTTGGATTTTTTTTAAGAAAAGAACATTCTGAGAAGTTATGTCAATTAACTTCCCTGGCTGGAGTGTAGATGCTCCTGAGCATAAGACTTTCCCAACTGATCTGGCTTAAGTTACTCAAAGACTGCAAGGGAGAAATCAGGCTGAGACACATGTCTCACAGAAGGCGGCTGGACAAAGCTAACGTCCTCCAAAGCTATTCCAACCATTCAAGTCACACGTCATGGCAATCCACTTAACTGGACTGAGCAAGTGCTGTGCCTAGGGATGCGCAAGTCTTAGGCAGATGAACTTCTCCCCATTTATTAGAACTATGTAGGGTCTTAGATTCAAAGGCAAAGAGGTGTTTTGGCGCACATGGAGGAGGTCCCATGGGACCTTACAGCAATTCCTTAAAGCAGGGGCATCTTTTCTGAGATCGTGTGGCACAGGCAGGGTGCAAAGCTGCTGCCTAGCACTTCCATTTATCCCCCATAAAGGACACCTGCTGACAGGACAATTCTACAAGCAAGTTACTACAGCCTGACTATATGTATACCCTCTCTGCATTGGCCAAGGCAGAAAGAATAATCAAGAAACATGCTGCAGACGTTCAACCTGACATTCCTCTCTACCACCAGACTTCTTCCAAAATATGAAAAGATTTTAAAAAATGGATTTTAAAATAAAATCAGATATGGCTAATAGCGTTTTTCCCCCCGTCTGAAAGAAACTCAGAAATGAACCGTTGGGTGGACTCCACCCACTTATCTCATCAATGATGAGCAGGTATTAGCATAAGAACACCGATCACTTTAATTATGAGAAACACGCCAATAGGATGAACAGACCAACTGAAGCTCAATTCCAGCCCATCATCAAATACATCAAACAAATTTCAACGCTGTTGTATTTACACCTGATCACAATGGATCAAAGGATGACAAAGACATTACTGTGTGCGCTTCCCGTGCTCATGCATTTGAAATAACAGGAGTCAAAGCCCTGGCAAGGGCTTAAATGTGAAATGCTTATTTTGGCTATGACAAAAAAATATAAGAGACAGAGGTGCACTTTGTATAATCATTCACTGGAGAGAGAGAGCCACAAGCCAACTTTTTCTAGCAAATTCAGAACATTCTTTCTAGGAATATCAGAACATAAGAGATGTATGGCAAGATCTATACTTCTGCCTTCCAACAGATAGTTATAGATTCTACCGAATTCATGAAACGTCTAAGTTTAACATTGAGCAGAGCACAAGGTGCCACATGTTTCAAACTAATGTCACCATCAAGAACTGTTGCCTTAATTTACGACACTTTTTTTAAAAAAAAAAATTTCTTAAGTGGGAGGAAAAGAATACAACAAAGATCCATTTTTGTGTCTAAGGTAAAGATTTTAGCTTAATTAACTGCCCCACACTCATTTCATTTAACAAGCATTTGGCAAAATCATGTCAGGTTCTAAACTACCACATTTTTAATTTCATATGCAAAGTAGCCTTTGCCACAGAAATGAGTTGATTAATGAAATGCATAGCCCTAATCAAAGTTGTGCTTTTCTAATGGAGAACGGCATGAAGTGATGGTTAAATATTTTATGAATACTGTTTTGAAATACTCCATTTACATGAGATGCGTCTCTCCATTGGGTTCCGCCACACAGACCTCAAATGGAATGCTCTGGACCAGCCATTAATCTCCGGTTTTAATATCTCTATTTCCCATTGTGATACAGTGGGGGGAAAAAACCTTATAGGTTCTAAATAGGAGTCTGAATACTGTATTCGCTGCTGATTGCGTCTAACCTCATTTTACTTTGCTCTCTCTGCAGCTTGTGCCCAACGATGTTGTAAGTATAAATGGATAAGACTTCATTATAAACAAATGAATGGATGAGACTTCATTATCAACTAGATGTGATCGTGAGTAGCATAAGATGTCAATCAGTGAAAGCAAATAATAAGGTAATACACCAAGAACGACAGAATGGGATGCAGCTAATGATGAGAAGAACAACACATTTTATGCCCTAATCCATGCTCTGGCTGCAGACATTTCAACTGCAGACTTTTCTTCAGAAAGAAAGAAAGAGCTGTAGAAGCGGCCACGGGCTGCCTGGCAGTGTCTTGCCCTCAACAGAGGAAGCTTTGTGGGTTTCCTTTGTAAATCAGAGCAATCCTAGTCTACTCAACGTAAGTATCTCCTCCCATTTCCTCTCCAAGTCATTTCTGCTCTGAAATGGGGCCTGCGATCTTCCCTCCCTTCATCTCCACAGACAATATTTTAAAATTGTGATCATTCTTATCAAAACTACAGTTGTTAACAAGCACTAGCGGTCAACAATGTGCGAAAGGCAAAAAAAGAAAAAAAGAGTAGCAACTCCTACAAACATTTCATCATTATGACTGAGTTCTCATACTAAGCTAAAGCCATCAAAAACCTGGTTTATATACCATAGTGGCTGCATTCACACAGCACACTAAACCAAGATCTAGCAAACCATACTATGGCATATCATGACGCATGATCTCACCCATTTTGTAACAAAGCAAAATAATAATAATAATAATAATAATAATAATAATAATAATAATAATAATTCACAATCAGGCATGCTGTCCTACACATAATCTGGAAAACCATTCCCATGAACAATGCTTTGAAGTAAATAATGCTATTCTGCATTAGCTTGGGGATTCCAATACTAAAGGTAAAAGCTTTTCCAAGTCAGTCTCAACTCCTGGTGAACACATCCATGGCCATGTATTATCTTGGCAATAACACAGAAGTGGCTTGCTACTGCCACCTTAACTAGACGTAATGAACACCTAATTCACCATACTAGAGTACTCTGTAATTTGATATAGTCTTCCACATACTAACCTTTTATGCTCCCCTACATCCATCTAATACTCTTTTTTTAAAAGATACTTTTAGACTTCTATATACTTTGTTTGAATATCTTCAAACAGAATATATACAGTGGTACCTCGGTTCATGAACTTAATTCGTTCCGTGACTCTGGTCGCGACCCGAATTGGTCGCGACCCGAATCAAATTTTCCCATAAGGTTCAATGTAAATACGGTTAATCCGTTCTGAACCATATGCATTTTTTTTTAAAACCACAAAAATATGAAACAAAATACAGTACGAAGAGAGAGAACGCTAGCCTTGCTCGACGCGACTTCTGGCGTGGAGGACAGGAAGGCGGGTGGGGAGGCGGTTACTGCTTGGAGGGAGAGTCCCCCTCCCTACAGGAAGCCATGACCACGTGTCACGGGAGGGAAAATGGCCGCGGATCCTGTTCGTCACCCGATCCGGCGTTCGCGAATGGAAGCAAAATTTTGCGAACGGTGCTGTTCGTGACCTGAATTGGTTGTGAAAAGAAGCGTTCGTGACCCGAGGTACCACTGTATACCGTATTTTTCCGACTATAAGACGATACTTTTTTCTAAAATCCTTACCCTAAAAACTGAAGGGCGTCTTATTCAAGGAAGTCAGCCGAGAATCGCGCGGTTGCAAAACTGCCCATACTTTGTTTCTGCAGAGAGGCTTCTTCCTATTGCTAGCCTCCAGTCACGAGTGAAATAGCTTGTCTCCCAAACAGACTTCCTCCAATCACGAGCCGGATGTAACTGACGTCAGCTGATGCTGAACAAACCAATTAGAGGAAGTCTGTTTGCAGAGACAAGCTATCTGCAGTTTCACTCGTGATTTAATGTAATCAGTTATGCAAAAGAGCCTGGAAATAGAGCTCCAGAGAGACGGTTTGGACCTCCTCCCACCGAGTGTATCAGGTCAATGTTAACTAATTACTAAATAAAAATGTGTTCTGCACTATCTTTAAAATATTGATTTTTTAATTTTGGGTTGGAAAAGTGGGGGTCGTCTTGTACATGGGGGTGTCTTATTGTCGGAAAAATACGGTATATATATGTATACACACTCTGTATAGACTCTGATGTATCTTCTATGCTTTTAACTGACTGTACCCCACCTTCCTTATGCTGATCTATGACCGTAGTAAAGATCTGATTTCGTTGGCCACCTTAGGAAGCTAAAAACTATACGGTGCAACTCAGATGCATAACTTTAGGTTCATTTTCTTCAAGCGTTCATTACACAAATGGATTCAAATGCTTAATTCTGTCCACCTCAATACAAATTCATGTACCCAGAGGACCAAACTTCTGCAGTCCGTCCAGTTGTGTTACACTCCACTTTCTACGCTTCCCAAACAGCTTGAAAATATGAAAGAAGCTCTAATCAAATACATCTGGTAAACACCAGGTAGAAGGATGCTGATGTGATGGGCAACCTCCGATTCTTGTGCGGAGGATAAACATTCACAACTTATAGGAGAGGTGGGGAAAACTGACTTGGAAATTTTAGTCTAATCATTTTTGGCTCACAGAATCTCACCAAGACCTCAGCCAAGCACTGGCAACTTCTGCTCTCAACAAGCTCTGCAAATGCTAGTCAGGGCAAAGGAGAGACAGTGTCGTGCAGAAAAATAAACTCGGCTGCTGTAACAGCAGGATGGTTAGGGGAACAAGCAGATGCCTCAGAGGTGTGAGTAAGTGTGGTGGAAAGGAATTAGCTGCTTGGATTGTATCTCAGCCCAAAGCATACACATAAGAGTACAAAGATTACTAAGGCCTCAGAAGAGGGTAGTCTGTTGCTGGGCTAGAAATTATTGGACAATCCTGGATGGTTTTGTTCAGAACCATTTTGCGTGATGGATTTCAGCAAGTGAGGAATGGAACATCTCAACAGCTGCAATGCTCATTTTCTCTTCTGATATTAAGATCTGTTGTGGCATTTAACTCCAATAGTTATTTCTATCTCCAACTCACGGTCTTGCAAAAGAATGTCACCTTGTAATAAGACCCCAAAATATGAAGAACATTTCTTCACTAATTCCTTAAAAAATAGAACCTGCCTTCTTCTTCTCTGCAGTGCATCGCTCACTTGCTACAAAGCACAGAAGTATGGAACAAATCATGAAGACATTTTATGTCTCTACCCTCTTGCATCAAAACTATGTTAAAATCAGGTTTAAGACGTTAAATGAAACAATTAAAAGCCTGTTAAGGAACTGAACCCAGTTTATGTTAATACTATTCATTACTTGAATAAAAGGTTGTTTGTTTCATCTTTCTCTTAAATTTCTGAAGACTGTGGAACGGAGGTCAGATATCAAAACATGTTAGCCCTGATCCTAATTCAAGTTTTTATCAGTGAGAACCCTAGGCTGTTGGTTAAAAATTCAAACAATTATGATAGGATAAGGCAAGTACTGAAGCATTTAGAGATCTGCAAACTGGCTTACGTTTTATAATGCCATGGAAACTCAAATGAGGTGCAGGAGAACAGGCAAGTAAAACATATTTTAGGAGACTGCCTGGGACCGTTCTGCATCATGACCGGAGAAAGATGCAGTGAGGACAAAAGGAAGCAAAAGAGAATATTTCAAGAATGAGGACTAAACCTGAGAGCGTACAGTGAAAAGGGAACTAATGAAACAATACCCAAAAGCTGTATGCTACTTGTAAGACTTCAAGGATAAAGTTACTGGCTCAAAACATATTGAGCAATTGAACATAATGAGCTGTGTGTTATAAAAGAGGTTGAACACTTAAAGTGTGTAGCTAAGGGCTATAAACAAATTGAAATTTCTGATTTGGAAGACACGATTAACGTGCTCATCACATTTTTGATAGGCCACCCATCTTCTGCTCTTACTGTCTGTCCAGCATCTTTCAAAAAGCAACACACCATTAGGAAGCTATTATGTCAGTCACGTGGCACACTGCTAACACAACTAGTAGGATTTTTTTTAACAATTGTAATGATTAACAGCAATGGAAAATTAGATCTCCATCACGGTTAAATTATCATTCTAAATGAGACATCCGATTGTTCAGAATTCAGTACCGTTAGCTTGCTCTTGCTCTCTCTCACACTCTCTCGTTCTCTGGAAAAGTAACTGCAAGGGAGGCCTAATTGTGGTACTTTCAAGGTAAGCTATATGGAGCAGTTTCTACACATATGTGATACCTAAACTGCTATACTTAATTTGGACTGTTTTCCTTTGCTTGCATGTCATCTTGCAGACTTCAGGGCACAAGTACTCAATTAAATGAGACAGGCTATTTGGCAAAGCATGTACAGAAACAATGCACTCCCAGCACTCCTAGCATCTCTTAGTCAACCATTTGAATTTAACCTCTTCAAAAGCACTCTAAATATAAATTATCTGTCTCAAGGGAGCTAACGTCCAGTTCATGGCAGCTCTAAACTGTATTAATAGCCTAGCTGGTAAACATCCAGTATAGTTCATTTGATCTATTCTTGCATTTCAGTTTGCAACATCAATACTTTTCTTGGGCAGCATCAAGGCAGAAGAAAGCAGAGATTAAAAAAAGCTTTATCTCCCTTCCGCTTGCTACTGATATATATCTCCCATAAGCCCCAGCCAGCAAAGCCCACTGGGTGGTACCTGTGGGTTACAAGCCAGCAACTCTGAGAAAGGGCACAGTTCTCCCCCTGAACACGAATGGAAAGAAATTGCTGTCTTCATGGATCCTCACCACTTCAAACCACTTGTGATTATTGGCTTTAGGTCATGCCTTTTAAAGCAGCTTCTTCTTCACGAGTCTGTCTCACTACATGTTTCATCATGGATGACTTTATGCCTTCAATAGGTTTAGAGGCTGGCCTAGAGGGCTGTTTTCCTTTTGTCCAAGCGTGTGTTGCCCTGTGTGATTTAAAACTTCAGCCTGATTCAGAGACCGTTTCTTTTTTAAATATAAATATTTCATTTTACTGCATCCTAGCTCTCGGTTATCACATTTTTAAAACTGTTTATGGTGGTCAAAGGGTCCACCCGGGATCAAAAAGTTCCCATCAGAATCTCAATTATGAAATTCAGCTCAATCGAGCATCTTTTGCAAAAATGTAGCAAAGGTCAAAGGTGAAGAGGAGAAAAATATTCCCTGCCCTGAGGCTGTCAGAGGAAGGACAGGATATACAGGTAATAAAAACATAGCACCTTGTAAACTGTGCTGGGGTATTGCATCTGAAACAGAAATATCCTAATAAAAAATGAGGGAAAAATAGAATTAATATTCATAAATGAAGCAGCAAAACCAGGAACTTACACTATGAATATTTATGCAAGATTAAGCTTCACATACATGCGCTTTCAAACACAGAGGGTAAGCTGGAAACAGACGTGTCGATGTTAAACAGATTAATGCGTGACCTGGCGCCAGGGACTTCTTAGCTGAGATAATCAGGTAAAAAAAAAATCTACCTAGCGCACTCAGTGAATCGATGGAGCCCTAATGGGGGGCGATACGGCACCCACTTATTTACATTCTATGCAAGCAAGCTGGGCTTTAGTTTTTGCTAAATCAAAGCTGCCCAGGAAGGAAAGAGAGTTCATGCCACCAGTTCATAATCACGAGACGGCTCCCAGACAGGATGCGCACAGGCAGCTGAGCTTGTGTCCGCTCACAGAGAGGAAATGCCATACCGCTGGCAGATTTTAACAGGTGCAGAGATTTAATATCATCAGGAAGCAACACGACAGCTCCCCGCCAGCGCATCACCCGTGCCAAGCAACCTGATAGGAGCTTTAGCTAGAACCCTGCATCCCACCCTCATCGTGCGGCGTTATCCACCGGGTTGAACAATTTCCGATAGGTTATTCAAGACCACTAATTGCCACCACCGTGCGAACAAATGCTGAGGAATCTAAGAGTTCTCAGACGAATTCCAGAAGAAACGACCGTTCCAAGATTATCGGAGCGCCAGCATATGTGCTCTGCCACAGAATCTCAAAGAACAAAACATGAAGAGCGCCCCATGTTCAGTTGAAAGATGCCACAGAGACAGGGCGAATAAGACAATCGTAAGCAGGATCTCCTAAGAATATTTCAAGTATGGTGTGAAGAATCAGTCCCGCAAGGTGTGAGGAGGGAGACAACGTTGGAAAGTTATTTCTACACACTCTGGAGCACTGTTAATAGCAAGGGCTTCCATTTTAACAGATGTGCTTCATTTTGAGAATGACCAATGTGTTACATTCCTCTCCTTTAGCCCTAGACCGCTTTACAACGCAGGAATTTCTTCCGCGAGCTTTAAGGTAGACTTGATTAAGTGAGGCCGAGCATCCTCTCCCAGTTAAGAGTAGCCATATTTATAGGCATGAATTGGACTCTCTAAATAAATGTGAAGTCTGAAAGCCAACACATTAAGCAGCTGGTATTGGAAAATAGTCAAGCTCCGTTAACGTCAGGTTAATGAAACAGAGGCTTTTCCATCCGAACTGTTTTCTAATGTAAGCTTCTAGACTGATCTGAAACTAGATTTCTTGTTACCGTGCCAAGAACGCAGAGGTCAGCCCTCATAAATACATCCGCACATACATACAAGGTAAAGCAAAAGACTCAGGCGATTAACTCTGCATCCAATCTCTGGATATTAATCCAAATTCTTCATACGCCACTGAAATGTTGCTGATTAAGCTCTACCACTTATTTAAACCCCCTATAAAAATGAACTGCACGCAGCAACACAATTCCTTTTATCCCAGAAAGGATTCACAGCAACCCTCCCTCGCTTTGAGCACACAATGCCAAGTCTTTTCCAGACCTCTCAGAAGAAAACAGACCCACAGAGATAGTGTAAGAGAAGACCCTAAACGGCTTTCACAAACACAGGCAAAATCCGGTTATAAAATGGCCTGGGGGGAAAACAAAAAAAAAAAACAGGAGCTCCGTATAACAACGTCCCTTGAACAGCCACAGCGGCAGTTTAAGCGCAACCCAGTCATCACTGAATTTTGCCGTGTTATTTTACTAAATTGTTGCAACAACTTTGAACAGAAACACTGCCCCCCCCCCAAAGGAAAGCTATAAACCGATCGGATTTGTGTCAAGCGCAGAGAGCAGGAGAGGGGGACAACTCAGGCAGATCAATCAAATGCAAATATTCTGCCTCCCGGACAGTGGAAAAGTACAGTTTTCAAGGAGAGTCAGGAAAAGGACGCAGGATCGTACCTTTGCTGCAGGGTTTCTCAGCCCGGGTTAGAAAGGGCATTATGGATGTTACAGAGACAGATAACTTCCCTTTCCCCCCAGTCCCATGCATCAAAGGCAGAGGCAATTCAGCTGATGTGAGAGAGGAGGAGGGGTGCATTCCAGCTGTGCTTTCCTTTGTCACCCTCCCCCGCGAAATCCCGCAAGGGGACCGTCCGTGGGCAGCCTCCGGGCCCCCCAGCTTTCCCCCCTCCCAATTATCCGTCATCCTGACTGCCCCGCCACAGAGGGGAAGAGAAGGACCCACCGAGGGATGTTTCGCTGCGCTCAGACGCTTTTGAACTCCCGGCGAAAGGGGCGTCAAGTCCCCTCCCGCAGGGGGGAGAAGGGGGAAAAGACCAGGGTGCGAGGCCGGGAAAGGGCTTTGGGCCAGCGGAGGAGCCACGAAGCGGGGACGGGGGGGGCCAAAACAGCTGCTTTGCAGGAGGGGAGCGGGTCGCCCCGCAGGTGCGGATGCGCTACGGATCGGGAAGGGAAAGAGCCGCTGGAAAGGGGGGGGGTGTGGGTGAAAGGGAAGCCCGGTTTTAGGAAATCGCCAAGCCTCCCCCGGCCCCGTCCAGATGTGGGCAGCTGCCTGGGCCGGGACCGACCGGGAGATCCAGGAACGGTGTAAGGACTCCAGCGAGGGACCTTTCACGGCCGCCGGGGCTGCGGCTGCTGCTGCTGCCGCCGCTCCCGCCGGCTCCAGGCGCGCCCAGGAAGGGGAGACCCTCCCTCGGGGCGGGGGGCTGCCCGCCCATGGGCGACCTGCCGGAGGATCCCCCCGTGCAGGAAAAGGACCCTCCGGGACCGCCAAGGAGCGCCGCGCCGCGCCGCGCCAGGCTCCGGGCGGGCCGGCGATGCGCCCCTTCCCCGCCGGCGGAGGATGGGGCGCGCCGAGCAGGCGCGGGGTCCGGCCGCCGCCCTCGCCCCGGAGCGGGCTGCTCCCCCGCGCCTACCTCGATGTACCCGGCCAGCGTGGCCGCGGGGCTGCCGAGGCCCAGGAGCAGCAGCCACAGCAGCGACCGGCCGCAGCGCTGCGCCGCCGCCGCCGCCGCCGCCGCTGGGAGGGCGCCCCCCGCCCGCGTCGTCCCGGACACCGCCATCCCGCACCGCCGCCCAGGAGCAACTGCCGCGCGGGGACCGCGGCGGCGCCACCAGCCGCGCTTTCGTCACGGGGGGAGGAGCCGGGGAGACGCCCCGCCCCTCCCCGCCGGCCCGTCGCCGGGGTGGCTGAGCGCGGCCCGCGGGGGCGGGAGCCCAGAAGATAGACAGCGCGCTCAGCCAAGAAGCCACCGAAGGACGAGACTCTTCTTTTTTCCTTTTATCCCGCCCCGCCCCTTTCAGCGGCAACCAATCAGGGGGAGCTCAGCGGAGTTTGGCGTTCTGCTGCCCCCTCCCCGCGGGCTGCGCGGGGCCGGGACGCTGCTGGGGCTTTGCATTCAATTGATTATTGATTGATTATGGGCCGTCAAGGCCGCAGAGGTAGATTTTCTCCATGAAGATCTATCCCCAACCTTGTCTTTCAGGCCTTGCAGCGGTGCATTAAATAATGAATATTATTAATATTAAAGTTATTAATAATATTAAATTATGTAATGTATATATCTATAATATAAATAATGTAAACCGCAACCGTAATAATTAAAATGATGAATAATCAATAATAAGGTATAACTCATAAATAATTATTGAATTATAGAATTGCATTACATAATTGCATACACTGTAACACAATCGCAGAGGGGTTGTGGAAGTTTTTTCATTTTTTCATTGTATCTACGAATAGCCCATTCGGAGGGAATTGCATGATTGCTAGAGAAATTATGGGGACCGAAGCCCTTTGATTATGTAAGGTTCTCGGCTACCCAGAAAAATTGAAATCAATCAGCAGCACAAAACAAGAGATTTCAAGCAGGGACTTCTCTAAGCAGCGTTTTATTTGGCCAAACAAAAGTCTGGGTGCCCACACCATGCACCAAGAGAGAGCAGGGTGGCACACCCTTGGAGACAAAAACACAGCCTTTTATAGTATTTTTAAAAGGCAGATCTTAGTACCATTATAATAAAAATGAGTTTTACAGCCAAAGAAACTTAAACAGAATACATTATTTCCCGCCCTTGTTTGCTTACATTAATTTAAAGGAGTTCCCCCTAACTCTTATACCTTGTCAGTCCCTGCAGACTCCCTCCTTCTGGGTCCTCCCTCCTTTTATCAGGCCTCAGACTTAGTCTCTCCAGGAGGAGTTTTCCCTATTATCTGAGCTAGCTCGTCTGTGGTTAGTTACTTCCTCTTGCAATTTCGCTAAGTGCTGTTAGCATTGAAGCTTGGCTATAAAGAACTCTGCGCATGCTCTAAAGCTATGATGTTAACATTGCCAATTTAGATATTGCTTCATTGCCACTTTAGATATTGATCCCTTCAGTTATATGTGGGTTGCAATAATCCACTAGACACCCACTAGAAGGCAGGCATAAGAGTGCCAACTTTCCTGGCTGCGCCCTAATGAACGTTCAGTCATTGCAACCTCAGAAAAATGAGATGAGCTTCAAAAAGCTTTAAGAGATTATTTGTTATGTCTTCGAGAGATTGTGGATATGCTTATTTGGAATTCTGTCAGACCTCACGGGATCTACAACTTCCCTAAAACAAGGGTAGAGAAATCCTCTTTACTCCTCTATGGTGTTTGATCCAGGAGGAATGATGTACGTTAAGATTATCTAGTCTGATTGTGGGCTTTTGTTCCTTTTTTGCCCACCAAGGTTGGGCTCACCAGTGAGTTTTACTCACCAATCGACGTCTGCTCATTGGGGCTCTCTTGTGTTTTTTTCCCCTGCCAAATGAGTTATGGATCGATGACTGTCGGTTATCTCTCATATGAAGATGGAGATTTATGAAAGTGCCTAAGACAGATGTCCCCTTAATTCACATGAAGATAAAAGAGGGAGGAGAGAGAAGCACATTCAGACTTGCTAAATTCTGTTACTATAGCCATTCTATTAAAAATAGTTTTAGACCTACGTAGCATCTGTGTCTTGATCTGGACTACCTTGTCGGGCTGACAACGATGGCCAAAAAACCTAGGAACTGTAGTCTCATGTATGTGGAGGTGGTCACGTTGGGGAGGTGTGATAATGACTGCCCTTATACAAGCTCAAGGCTGCCATGGGTGTCCACATAGGGGCAAATGCATGATGACAACATACACACAGCACTACTTATATAGTCGCATCAGACACCATGATGCAAGCACGCAATGGTAACATTTGCGTGATAGAATCATCACGTACGTATCTCCGTCGTGGCATCCATGCGGTTTGGTGGAGATGTCCCTAAAGGCTTCCTTTAACCCCCTGGGAATGCCAGAATGACTAACCTCGTCAGGTTCATCCGTTCTGCTAAATTGTGGGAACCCCCAATGGCTGCATTCACGCATTGCTTTCAACTACGGTTGCCAAACCACCACAGTCAAGCTCAAAAATGGTACTAAGCCAACAACCATACAATGGCAAGAGTGACCTTTACGCTTAATAGTTTGAGGTGCTCCCCTGTACCTCTAGAAATGTTGCATTCTGAACGGGGAGCAGCGACTGGAGAAGGGTGAAAGAAACAAATTTAAAATTGCAGTCCTGAACACACCTAGAGCAGTGTTTCTCAACCTCGGCAGCTTTAAGATGGGTGGACCTGCCACCTTCCTAACGTGCCTAATGAGTAATAATTCCATATACTAGCCTTCTTCACTGCCACCTTCCTTACTCTCTATGCCCAAGTTTCTCAACCTTGGACAGTGGCCAAGGTTGAGAAACTTGAGCGTAGAGAGTAAAACCCGCTCTCTTTATTTCAACATATTTATTTCAACATCTCTGCAAAACAGCTCAATTATTATTTCAATCTTGCAAACAGAATTCTGAAGCCGCCTAAAGCATTTCCTCAGGAGTGGGGCTGGATATCGAAAGTGGGTGTCTTTAAGCTAGGACGCACTTCCTAATTGCAAGAACAATTTAGCAAGAAAGACAACCCCTTTTCCCAATTGAGATTTGCCAGGACCTCTGCACGAGGCACAAAATATTCTGCCTTCTCGAAAAGTTAGACCACTGAGTCTCATCTTTCAGGGAAATTCCAGTTCTGTGTGTGTGTGTGTGTTTTTCAGGGAACACTACAAGGGTCTTTTACAGCACAAGCCCTTTTATAAAAGAATAATAATGCTGTTGCTTAAGGATTGATCCAAAAATGCAGTTTTCCCCTGCAATTTGTAATGCAGTTACTTATAGATTTTTCTTCTGGTGGAATTTCAGAGACAAGCTTCTGCAGAGTTGATCAATAACCTCACCTGCAACAGGGCCCAATACTTAAAGCTTGATTTCCTTTATCATCTTCGTGGTCAAAGTTCAAGAAGGGGTACCTCGGTTGATAGAGGCTTTTTAGCCAAGAGTTTGCATTTCAGAGTCCAAGTTGCAATACTGGAGCTGGCTCTAGGCAGATTCTGGAAGCAAAGGCATCCATTCACAAAAAGTAAGGGGACCTGATTTTTATTTTTATATTTTTACTCTTATTTGAGCCAACCACAACCAGCGGGTTCACACAACCGAAAGGCCAGCAGGAGTTCACAACTTGGACGGACCCTCTGGAGTTCCTCCAAAAGTTCCCATCAAACGGTAGTTTTTAAGGCGACAAACAAGGGCAGTTATTGAATACATGGCCCTGCCCTGTCAACTGTATTTAATTCGTTGAATTTTAATGCAATGTAAATAAAATCTAATTTTTCTCCTCACCCCATCCTTGGCTTTCTGCATATGTACTTTCTGGAATGTGCTCCTGGGATCTTGGACCGACAAAGGTGTCTGCTTCTCTGCCATAAACCATGTTTACGAGCCACAAGGTTAGGTTCATTCAACATGCTAAGCCAAAGGAAAGGAACCGTCATTCGTGTGATGCACACATGCTGCAGCTGTATTGCGCTTAGGGTTTAGGCCGTCTTGTGCTCGGCCTCTGACTGCAGAGATGGGGGACTTCTGGAAATATTGCAGTTGGCCATCCTTCCACCGGTTCTGCAGTTCGGTTACAATGCAAGTTCCTTGCAGAGGGCAGGTGTTCCTCGCAGGCATGTCAGGAAGGAAAATCCAATTGGAAAGAAATGAGGGAGCTGCACAGTTCCTCCCTGCAAAGCCACGGGCAACTAAAAATACGCATGAGCACTTTGTCATTCTGTTGCCACATTTTATCCAAACGTCTGAGCCGGAAAAATAATGGAAAGAAAAATCCTCTGATAGCCACCATCATCTTGAAAACCTCCCCGTTGAAAAGAAGCAGTCAGGTCAGCCTTCCTAGCAGAGGAGTGCTTTAATTAGAGTCCTGAGTGACTATCAGAATGGAAAATGATATCATTTATAATAATCCAGGTGGGCCAGAGAGTTCATAGCCAGAGCCAACGTTGACATCAGGAATTGCAAAGCAACTTGGGACATGGGGAGAATGAATATAAGGACTGATGCTGAAAATGTAGCACAGCCTTCCTTTAATCACAATGGGAGGAGATAAGTTAAGCAGAGGAGACAGCTGCAGAGGATATAGATAAAAATGTAAATTTATGGGGACTGCTGCAATGAAGGGCCTGGGTAGAATTCTCAGCTGAAATCTTGCAAGCGTTGCCTGTTTCCCCAAGGGTTTTCTAATGACCTCTTTATGGACGTACCTGTGTGTGTTTTATATATAGTGTTTGCCTGATATATACATTATGCTAAGCTATCGCTGCCTTGTTTGTTCAGAGCTTATAGCATTGTATAAACCTAAGCATTGTGGTTTATTCAGTGGACCATTTTTAAGCCATGGCTTAGCCAGTCCAATTTATTATACACTCGACCATCATGGTTGAGTATGATGTATGAACAAGACCACTGCTTGTGTATTCTAGCTATATGTCTAATTTATATTCCATATACCAGCCTTCTTCACCTGCCACCTTCCTAATGTTTTGGACTTTTGGGGGGGGGGCAGTGTTTGAGCCAGTGTTGACTCCTGAGGACTGCCTGGACAAATCTCTGCAGTTTTCTTGGGGACACTTCAGAAGTGGCTTACCCTCGCCTTCTTCTTCCTAGGGATGAGAGAGAGGGGCTGGCCCAAGGTCACCCAGCTGGCTTTGTGCCCAAGGCAGGACTAGAATTCATGGTCTCCTGGTTTCTAGCCTAACGCTTGAACCGCTGCACTAAACCGGTTCTGTCATTGATTTATGAAGGAGCTATAACCAACTGTAGCTTTTTGTAGGCAGAGAATATCTAGGTGAACATTAACTCATAAGCTAGGTCAGAGCAAGTATGTAAAGATCACTGAAAGAAGGCAACAAGATGTAGAGAAGTTGGATTGAAATAGGACCCCTACTTAGCTTACAATAAAGCAGTAAGAACACTATAGGAAGATATTGATTTGTGTGTGTGTGTGTACATGCTTTCAAGTCAGTTTTTGACTCTTAGAGACTGCCTGGACTAGTCTCTGCCATTTTCTTGGCAAGGTTTTTCAGAAGTGGTTTTCCCTGGCCTCCTCCTTCCTAGGGCTAAGAGAGAGGGACTGGCCCAAGGTCACCCAGCTGGCTTCATGGCTAAAGTGGGACTAGAGCTCACTGTCTCCCAGTTTCAGCTCCAAGAATTCCCAGCAAGCACCATCTGATGCCTTTGCTCAAGTTACCTTTTGCTAGAATGTATGGTGAATAGTGCCCTATACAAGACTGTTCCAAAAAGGGGAGTTTATTTCCGGATGGGTTCATACATCACGCTCAGCCAAAAGCTAACTACAGAGTGGCTTATTGCAACATGTAGACAAGACCATTTACTAGATTCATACATAAGGAAAAGCCATGGCTTGGTTAGGGTTAGGGTATGGCATAGGCCTTCTCACAAAACGGCTGCTGGGGAGGCTGGTTTATTCACACAGGGATGAAATCAGTCCAGGAAGCACCTGATGAGGGTGGTCCTCACAACACCTTCTAACTCCCTTTTCCTGGGTAGCCTTTAGCACTCCCAGTTCATCTTTAGCTTTTTCTAGGCTGGTGGTCCCACTCCCCAACAGAACCGTAGGTTGCAGCCAGCTGTTGCTCTTAGTTTCTATAAACACCCATGGGGCCTACATGGGACCCTGATGCTGTGGCTTCTGTTCGTGAACGTGCCAGATCTCTGCTGGAATAAGATTTCTGCTGGAAACATGTGGACGTGCTGGATTTCTGCTGGAATAAAAGATGGGAGCATCATCTTTCAGCCTGTACCTGAGTGAGACAGGCAGGGAGAAGATGGGTGGGTGAAAGGCTCCAGTGCAGACGACTTCTCGTTTGCCTCCTTTCCATTTTATAGCCTCTCTACCTCTCTGTAATGTGCCATCCATCTGGCTTTCAAGCTAGGAATGCCAGACAGGTATTTTAATTAAAATATTTTTTTAAAGTCTAATAGTGGCTTATGTTATCTATTAGACTGATGGATTATGATGGTTCTGTCTCAGCAAGCAGACTTTTCAGCTCAGCCGCCGAATTCTTATTTCTGGGTATTGCTTCACCAGCAGAACTGGAAATACTTTTTCCAAAAGCCTTAAGAGATGGAAAGGAGGGTGCGTGTGTGGTGTGCAGGTATGTATGTATATATACCTGCCCGTGCGGGCTTTCAGTTGCAAAACTGTCAGGGGCTTGGTCTTCAAAGCGGGGCATAAGGTCTGCAGCATGAAAATAGCACTTAGCTAGCAAAGTCTTGACCAGCCTTCTTATGTGAGAGAAACAGCTTTCTTTTGTTCTATTCATTACACAGAAATAGAAAGGAAATAGAAAGTTATGGGGAACTAAAGGCACTTTACATATGAATGCATGAAGAATGAGCTTTTGTTTTGTTACCATCACACTCCCCTTTCTTTCCACCCCTTTATTCCTACCAGGATGAAATTTAACTTGTAAGCTACTGGGGGTCGTATCCTGTTGTGTTGGAAATGAGCAGATGTGGAACTCTTGGGTAGAAGCCTGAGATTTTTCCACTGGGGCCTGTTGCCAAAAATAGGAATTTAAAATGGAAGACCCTAAACCCAAGAATTTCTTCTCTGTGTCAGAATAACAGAGTACAGATATTATAGTCCAATCTCCTCCACAACATTTCTATATTTCAACGCTATAATCTTGGGGGAACCGTTGCTGAATTCACATAACCTACAAAGGCAAAATGGTTTCTCTGTTGATGGCTTCAAGTGTTGTGTGAATCCTCTGTGGTTTGTAAACCATGGCTTACTGGGTATGAAACTAGCCAATTATAGTCAGCAAACTAAGACATGACTTTGCATGATGTGTGAACAAGGCCACTTTGATATCTGGGAATTGCAAACCCTTGCTATTCTATTGCAGATCGCCCAGAGATCTCCCGTGGATCCCAGTTTACTCTCTGTGCATAGATTCATATACCCATGTTCATGGATGGCATTATATCAATAACGTTGGTCCATAAAATGGGGAAGAAAAAGCTGTACGAGTCAGACAACAGGGGTTAAGTTTACATAACTTCCTGAATCGTAAATTAATGCATAGGTTGAGTTGCCCAACCAACCATAACTTAGGACATTGTATAAACCCAGCCGCTTCTGACCAGTTTAGGGTTCAATAGATGTGAACTCTGAAAATTGGAGTCATCCATGTTTAGGTTAACTGTCAGAGTCTCACCCAGGGGACAGAATAGATCTCTCTGGAGAAACTCAGACCTACATCAGGTACTAGCAACAAAGAGTCAAGGGCAAGGCTCAGATAGATAACTTGATTTTATTGCAGATACCAAAAAAGCTCTACTAATGAAGAAAATCAGCTATTGCAGAATGTAGGAATCCAGCTATATTTCTATCAAACCAAGGGTTTAAATCCAATGTCTGTTTCTCCTACCCTTACAGAATGACAGACTTCTTGATGTTTGTTTCTCAACCTTGGTTGTGGAAGGTCCCCACAAGGTGTTTTGGAAATGGCCCTGTGTGGTCTTGTGCTCTTTGCATCCAACCTTGCCACCTTCAGCCTTCATATTAAACTTGCATAGGTGTTTTTTGTGAATATCACTACAAGGTCTCTGTGTGCTTACAGAACATGTTGTGTTTAAGCCTTTACCAGGAAATATAAGGTATTAACAAGAGAACATTTCCCATCTCTGTCTTTTCCAGATTTGTTGGAGTACAAAAGCGGTACTAGAAATTCAGGTGCCTGTAGTCCTAACACATCTGGAAGCCCACCAGGTTGGGGAAGGCAAGATTAACATAACTCTCCAAGATTTCTACTGGCTAAGAGATTGCACCATTTGTTACAGGACATTTAAGCAAGATAATACATGCCTATAATTTGGGATTTCTTTTCACTCAGTTTTGAGAAATCAGACCCTTGGGGCCTGATTCAGTGGCCTTTGTGAAATACTGTAAAACTCAGCTGTACTGACAAGCTCTTTTCTTAGAACAAGCTGAGATACATCTTTGATATTGTTCATCACTGTTTGTACAGTTACTCATCCCATGTGCAGTAGGGTGTGGTAACTGAATACACACACATGCACACTTGAGACACTAAAACATTTAAAAACACACACATACACCCCAAACTTATACTTGTCACATATCCAGCAAAGTAGCCAAAATATATGATGTACAATATTCCTTTTGTGCTTATCCTCTTTATGAACTGCACATTATTCCCTGTCTTCTCCAGGTTTTGCTTTGCTACTATCAGGGTCAATGGCTTATTGAACAAGCCATTGTTGCTAAGTTCACATCTAGTGCTAGATTTATGTGTTGTGCAGTTCCAAGCCAAACAACTATTGTGATTTAGTGCCACGTTTGAAGATTTGAAGTGGACCTTATAGCCCAACGTCTACTTTATGCAGAATTCAGGCATACAGCATCTCTAGTTGATAACTGGCCCTACTCCTGTTTGAAGACCTCTATTCAGGAGGAGCCAGCTGAAATCCCAAGTCCATCCAGGATGCCTCTGGTCAATAGTGAACCAAACAGCAATAATGGTTTAAGTCAAGTAAGTGTAAAGTAATATACATTGGGCCCAAACCCCATATTCACACACACACCAATGGAGTTGAGCTCTCTGTAGCTAACTGGGAAAAGTTACGAATTATAGTGGATAGCTCAGTGAAGATGTGGACTCCGTGTGAAGCAGTGGGAGAAAAAAGTTAAATTCCATGCCATAAGTCCTTAAGAAAAGGATTGAAAATAAAGTTGCCAACACTGTAAAGCCTTTTTATAAAGCTCTGATATATCTGCATCTGGAATACTGTTTATAGTTCTGGTCACCATGTTTGAAAAAGGACATAACAGAACTGGAAAACATGCAGTAGAGGGAAAACAAAGTAATCAGGGCGCGTGAATATCTTCCGAATGAGAAAAAGGTGAAACATTTGGGATACTTTAGTATCGGAAAAAAATGGAAATTGAAATGATCAAGGAGTATAAAATCATGGATGTCATGGAGAAAGTAGACAATGCTCAACCCCGAGTATCATATCATGTAGAATACTTGGACAACGGATGTCCTCTTTCTTAATCATGATAGTGAGAGCCGTGGTCCCTACCTATCAGGGAGAGAAAGTATAAATGCCAAATTGGAAAGAAGGATCTGTAAAAGGGGAACAAGTTTTGTTCTGGATGAACATATATTGAATGGATGAACACAAAAAGAAAAGATCAGTGAGATTATGGCTAGATGGAATTGATGAGTTCCTCAAACACCAAAGAGGCTTTAAAGAACAACAGGCGATGAACGAAGTGATGGAAGCAAGAATGGTTTGTAAAGATAGAAAGGTATGGGGAGGCGTAATAACATGCTGCGGTAAATTAGATTTAACTTTTTGGGGCTTACAGTTTTTACTCCTCTTCTGTGCTCTGCCTAATACTGCTCACTTGACAAAAAAACAGCATGATGGATATGTATGTATGCTTGTCTATAAGTTTCCCAAATGAAAGCTGCAGATGACAGGGAGGATTTGCTTGTATACACAGAGAGTGGGGACTTTCCCCAGGAAGACCGACACACAATGCTTTCTGCCCTCCAGTTACGGAAAAGTTCCTCAAAAGATGAGTGGGTATGAATCATTTCAGCTTTCCCAAAGCAAACCACAACATGTCCACATACCTACACAGGAAATGCATTGTGTTAAAAAGATTGGTGGTTTTCTTTTTTCCAGTGCTAAGTCTTTTGTAGTAGGGATGGCTAACAAAAGCCCCTAAGCCAGTGTTTCTCAACCTTGAGAACTTGAAGACGTGTGGACTTCAACTCCCATGCTGGCTGGGGAATTCTGGGCGTTGACGTCCAGATGTCTTCAAGTTGCCAAGGTTGAGAAACACTGCCCTAAGCACAGCATTCCCAATTATTGAAGAACCATATTCTTGGAGGAGAGCTCTTTAGAGACAATTTTTGCTACTACATTTTTGGCCTCCCATTTCAGCAGCGATAAGAAATGTGTAACTGCGAGCAAGCTGGAAAGTAAGAGCTGGTGATCTCTTTTAGAAGAAAGAAGGGGCGAGACAGCTCCATTTTGAAATGTGGATTGTAATAAGATATTAGACTGAGGAAGTGGCTGGGATAAGGTTGCAGTAAAAATTATTCTTGGTCAGCAGCTGAGCCTGTCTTCTCTAACCTATTGACCTCCTAGATCAGTGTTTCTCACCCTCAGCAACTTTAAGATGTGTGGACTTCAGCTCCCAGAATTCCCCCAGCCAACATACTGGGAGTTGAAGTCCACGCATCTTAAAGTTGCTGAGGCTGAGAAACGCTGTCCTAGATATCTTGAAACTTCAACTGAGGATGGCAACAACATCTAAAGAGGATTTAAACGTGCTCAAAGAATGAGGCTATCAATAATTACTAGTCATGAAGGCTACAGATCCCCTGACCGGGATGACATACCTCACCAAGCCATAAATCATGCAAACGAATGCTGTGCCAACATCAGCCTTGCCATTTCTCGTAAGCTATCTTCCCCTGCAAAAGAGGTTCCCCAAAATAACAGTTGGTGGGAAATGAATGGGAGAAGGTGTTGAGTTTATAGGCATCTTCCTGGGTACTGTGGGAGCAGAATGCCAGACAAGATAGGGCGTGAGTCTCATCCATCAGTCTCCTCTTACCTTCTTAAGTTCTTCTTAGATCTTTCTCCATCTGAAAAATTCAAAGTTCAGAAATTCCCTCCTGCTGCTGGGGAAATTTTCCTGGTCATACATCACTGTCTTTTCAATGCAAGGTTAACTATGTCCTGTATTCCTGACTTTTTAAAGAGGATTCAATTCTTTTTACACTGTCTAGTTGAGCTTCACAGCATCTGGTTGCACACTGCCAAGATCCTCTTAAGGCCCTAACTTCTTACGAAGCTTGTGTTTCATAACAATCTATTAAAAAACACTTTAAAAAAGTAATGAATTCCACACCTGCTTTGCAAATGAATGATTCACCCGAGCCTTTTTAGTTGCTGAGTATCAAATATTTTATGGCTATTTACAAAGTATTCTTTGGGCACTATTTATGAAAGATTTATTTCCATCAGGCAAATGATACAAAATAGATATGGTACGCCAGAACCCCACATGCGCTATAATATATGAATGATTGGATTAACTAGCTTTTATTTTTTACCAGGATTTACGTTTGTTTAAAGCTGGTCTAACCTAAACAGTGGCCTAACCCACCCATAACACTGGTCCAGAATGGCATGAATTCAGCTAGTTATTCAATAAGCCATGATTAAACAAATCATAGTTTAGTCTGATATGTGACCCCAGTCATTGCAAACACCTTTTTTTTTTTCTTAATTAATTTAATAGAATCTAGATTCCTAAATCATGGCCTCATTCATAAATAGTATATTTTTATAGGCAATTATTCATTTTCTTAATTTAGCATGAAGTGTGAATTCATGTGTGGTGGCTTAGAACTAAGTGCAAATCACACCATTCTTGTTTATAGAAGTGTTTTACAAATCTTAGCTTAACATTATGTGGCATAAAATATATAGATTCAAAAAAGAATTTTGGATGCATTCGTGTTTCTAATGCTTGCCATGGATAAAAGTGAAGCGTTTGTTATAAAGAGTAAACATGGCCAGGAACTATGATTTCAAGCACTTGTAAATGATTTCCGAATGCTGTTGGCAGACTAAGGTTCCTGGGTTCAGGGCAACTCTTGAATAGCTCTTGAATGAACAAGGTCCTAAGAGAAAGTTGTGAATCCTGAAAAGAAACACATAATAGTTGATAATCTGCATATATAGAGCAAAACATGATAAAATATAAGTGGAGGTAAACTGATTTGTGCACCCGTCAAACGGTGGGTGTTCTTGGATCTCCAAAAGATTCACTCTCAAAACAAGTTTTACGGATGCCAACCAGGGCAGCAACTCCTCGGGTTCCTCTTTAGAAAAACTGGCATCTCCCTGAGGCGAGAGTTTCCAAATGTTCACGGCTATTCTCATTCAATATGAATTTCATCGAAATGAAACCAAAAGGTTTTTCTTAAGATGCTTTCAGTAGTTGTGATAGATTCAGCTTGCTAGGGGGGCTTATTCTGCAACCACTCGCCCTCAGCGAAATTCAAAACCAGAAAAGCAGCTGGTCTTGTAGTTGAAAATACGCTGGATAAATGTGACAGCATTTAGAATGTGGGTTTTAAAATATACCTCTGTGGTTGCTGGGTGTGAAATAATGCACTGTGTGACTTTACTGTTCACGTGCATGCGTTTATCCATGCAAGGTTGATCTGTGCATCTAATTAGAGATTTATGCAGAGTGCAATTCTGTGCAGATCTAAAGAGAAGGAAGCCCCACTGAGTTCAAACTGGTGTGTGTTCTGCACCTCACACGCACAAGATTGAAAGCTTTGGGAGAAGCCCAGGACACACCTTGCCATGTCAGATGACAAATGGCTGATATCTCCTGTTCCCCATAAATGACACCCCCGTTATGTAGCTTCAAAGAACTCCCGACCACAAGAAAACGTCAGAATGATTTTCTTAATTCTGATATGGTTTCTGTCTCTCCTTGGCGCTGCAGGAATTCCACCCCGTGCCTACAGCAGCCTTCTCAAAAAACATGGTTGACTAAATACAAAGAACAGCACAGCAGTAAAGTACTGTAATCTGAATATAATAATAAATGAAAGCACCCCCCCACCCCGTGAATGCTAAAGCTGGGATTTTAAAAAGCCCCTAAGCCACGCTGAAGGACAGATCTTCTTTGCTTTCTGGAGTATATACATTTCGCGCAACTCTGCTTTGAAGGTGCAAGAATGTCTTCTTAAATCAAATGTGGCTCTTTACAAGGAAGGATGGTGAATAAGGAAAAATGATCCTTGACAGCTTACTGTGCTTTCATGGAGCAGGTCATTCCATTTGTATCCATTTGTGCAACGCTAGTGGGACGTGCAACACAACTGCAGGGTGGAGGGCTCCTGTTCAGGTTGCACACCAGCTTCTAGCACCCTATCCAAGGTGCGCCATTCTGTTCTCCCCTCCCTATGCCTCACCCCCCAGCCTTTGGAGCCCATGGAGGACTCATCTTCAGGTCCTCAGTCTTCATTGTTTGTAACCCCTGCCCTTGATACTGTTTGCACTTCTGCAAACCTGGGAGTTGATTTATCTTATGTCCAGCCTTCAGTGTTTTTGACTTACTGTTCTGTTGACAAGGCTCCCCGAGTTATATAAAGAAGGTCAAGTAATAATATTTCATCAAACCATCACCAATCATACCTAAAGTGGTAGGTATGGCAACAGTTGGTTTCTTCTGCTCCTGAAGTCTGCCAGTTTGTATTTGTCATATGCAGGAATGGCACCATCTTGGCTCCATAATGATTCCTTTTTAGCTGATGAAAAGAGTTTTAATTTACTAACTGAACTTATTAATCAATTCATCCATCTTGCTATCCTACTTCTAAACTAGGTAGTCAAAGTATTCACCTGTGCTGTCTATGCATTAGGGAGCCATGGATGTTAATGGTTTTCAGCTCTGTCCACATTTCTTGAGTGTCTTCCCCCTCCCCCCAAAAAAGGTCAGTTGCAAACAGATGCTGCATTGTCTACATTTGTGTTTATAGCATAGGCAAAATAAACACAATATTCTTTCTGGGAGTGATTTTTTTATATACAAAGTCAGAAGTACTTTGGTTTAAGCAAGGTAAGAGTTTTGAGTGAATTAGCTGGGGACTATTAAACCAGACATTCAGCCGTAACTGCTTTAATGATGTTTTCTGATTGATAATGCTAATATAATTAATATTCCTTGCCAAGAGGAAAGATAAGTACTTGAATGAAAATTTGAGGCTGATCTAGGAGAAAAGCTTCATTTGCTTTTATAGTCCTTGTCCTAATGTTCTTTGGAAAAAAAAAGAAGAAGAAGAAGGTTGAGCTACCGTCCAACTGAACTTACTGCTGGTACTACCGAGAACATTGCAAGAGACTAGCAAGCATTTTAAATCTACCATGGCTTTCAATAAGCTCTTCTAATGTAGGAATTAGCAACTGCTTGGGCTGATAGGCTCATTTGGAATCTGAAAGCCTGTTGAGGGTGGTTGCACAAAATGGTTGCCATGACGGACATGGCCACTTCAAAATGCATTGCCCAGAAGACACACTGCTTAGAATGCCCCCTACCATTCTTTCAAGACCCTTCCACCAAGATATCCTCTACTTTTTTTTTTTTTTTTTTTGGAACAGGCAGGTATACTTCCACAAAAAGCAACATTCAATGTTTTATTATCTAAGAATGCCTCTGTGGAATCCAGGGGCAATTTTAGAAATAAAGAAAATGCTGGAACCCAGCATTATATTTAATTCCCAGCATCTTATTTAAAATGAGCTTAAAAAGCTACACTTTGGTGGAGCAGGGAGTCTGTGGTCTCCAAGGGAGATGCTTCTGAGCATATTGGCTTCCGTAAACACCATGTTGCTAATCCCTGTTTTACTAGCCCCTTGCAAACATGTATAATTAGAAAGTTTTTTTTCAATCTGTGCACAGTACAATGTGATTACACACAAAAAACAGGTCCTGCCAAGACAGCATGGACCAAAATCTAATGGTAGAGCAGATGATCTACAGGCCAACGGTCTTGGGCCATCCCCAGCATCCCCAGTTATATATACAGGTAGTCCTCGTTTAGCAACTGCCTCGTTTAGCGACCATTCACAGTTACAACAGTGATGAAGAAGTAACTTTGTGACCAATCCTTGCATTGTCCAACTGTGGTTGCTAAAAAAGGAGTATCTGTATATGGCCATCCCCAACATCCCCAGAGTGTGTGTATGTGTGTGCGTGCATATAAATAGAGAGAGAGAACCAACTCTGTGCAGACCCATGGCAGCTTACAAGCAAAATTAAAACATCCATGTACTATACATATAAACAATAAAATATCCAGGGTAAGCTCCAAAACAACAGACATCAATGTGACATTAACGTCCATGGTAATAAACTAACAAGCACCAGTCAGTAA
Organism: Python bivittatus; assembly: GCF_059951505.1. Lineage (NCBI taxonomy): Eukaryota > Metazoa > Chordata > Lepidosauria > Squamata > Pythonidae > Python > Python bivittatus. The sequence continues at coordinate 8,057,583 of NW_028277052.1, read as the reverse complement.
CATCCTAACACAGATGAATTATAATCCACATCACTACACCCATCTCACAAAGATAAGATGGTAAAATATCAATATGAAAACTCAGCAACCTTTAGCAAGACAATACCCAGCTATCAAAGGCCATCTGGAAGAATTCAGTTTTTAATGCTGTTCAGAAGTGTATCACATTCTGGGTAAACCTGATATCTGAAGGGAAGCTGTTCCATAATATTGGCACCATAGCAGAGAATAATCCGCTCCTGGCTTCGGGTCCCCATCCTTTGTCTCATGGAACTGTGGGCTCTCTAAGACGTTCTTCCATGATTGACCTTCTGGGTGGCTGGGATTAGGTAACAGGACAGGACAATTGTGAATGGTGAGAGTCTGACCAAGCAGGAGGCAGCTTCCTGTGTTCCTGGTGTAGGATTATAGTCTTAAAAATGACTCATTTCCACACTGGAGTAGGACAGAAGTGCGTTGTGCTTAAGTCAGCCCAAAAAGCGTATTTGCAGAGCGTGCAAGAGAGGGAGATGCTGTAGAACATATTGATCTGAACGGAGATGCTGCCTTTCTGGTTTGAAAGATCATTCCAAATGCCTTCCGTTAAAAGCTCCAGTATGGACCCAGAACAGAAATAAAAAGATATATAAGAGTTAGGGAGGGATAGAAAAAACCAAATTGAATCAGTGTTCCCTAAAACCTGGTAAAAGAGAACGTGTGCTACTTCAAGTGTAAGGTAATCAGACAGAAACAGTAAGAAAATGACAAACGAGTGATGAATTATACAATCTTAAAGCTCATACTCCAGAACTTCCTTCATCCAAATAACTATTACATACAGTACATTAACAGCCCCAGTGAGCAGTTATTAAATGAAGAATTTGTAGGACCGAAGACCGCATTAATTTAAAGAAATATTTACCAATCATATAAATGCAAGACCTGGATCCTGCTAAGCCGGAGGCTGTGGCTGGACTATGTTATTCCAATTTAGAAAGAGAATTTAATTTGCATATCAAAGCTGTTTGCAAAGTGTCTTTCCTTAGATGCTTGATTTCTGTTCAGTATTCTTTCACTAATCAAACAAGGGAGCACAATTCAGCTTGACATGTTTAGCTTCTGATACTCACTGAAAAAGAAATTATTGAACGCTAGTCAATTCTGCTTATGTCTTCCTAGGAAAGGAACATGATCCTCCCTCTGTAGAGGCATATATATCTCCAAGCCTGGTATGCAAGTTTTAATGGATTTCCTTCAGTGCAAATTTCATTCCATGTTCAGGAACCCTGATTTTTTTTAATATTGCAAACTTTGTGTTCTAAGCTCTTAATTGCTTAATAAAAGGTGTCCTCAAGTTTTAAACACTGCAAGCCCCATAGATCCCAAATTTAATCAATCTAAAACTCCTGGAAAGATTTTATTTTTGCATGCCAGTTTCCATGTGCTTTCGTGAAAGACGAGAATTTCTAAAAAAAAATGTAAAAATTTGCTCCGTTTTAAACTGTACGCCATCCCCACCATTTCCCTAAGTTTTAGATTTTTGGTGTACAGAAAGATTTTAACAGTACTCATACTACATAAGAGAAAACAACATTTTTTAAAACTGTACTTACAACTTTTTATCAATTTGATTTTGTCACAGCAATACAGAAAAAGAATGATTCATTTTGTATTTTCATGTAAATCACACATCATAAACTTCAAAGCTTTCATTCAGCTGGAAAGCAGCATAGAAGAATCAAAGCCGGAGATTGTATTCAACATAACAAATGTATTCAATATTTGGATTCATACAGTGGGCAATGCCATGGATAGTTTTAATTACTGATTGTTGAATAAGCTACGACAAACTTTAAATGTCTGCTGGGTTAACCCATCGCAGTAAGCCCAAATGAAACACATCAGATTGTGGCTTGACTGGATCTGCAAATGCAGCCACTATGGTTATCGAGCGGAAATGTGGGGAGTGTAAAATGGACTCCGTTTTATGTACGAGTTCAATGAAATAGAACTTACTCTTTATTACCACATAAAGAGCAAACTCACACATACAGACTTAGGACAATAATGAGAAATTTGTGGTGAAAAGGTTGAAGGGAGCAGAGAATCGATGCAGCTACACTGAAACTGTAATACGTCGAAAGGAATTTAATGAAACTATGTTTTAGTGAGCTATTAAATGGAATACTGGCCATCTGTCTGCAAGTAAAACAGCTAGACTTGCTTTCTTCTTGTCAATGAAAGCTGGAAACACAGAGGTTTTGCCACAGATCAAACAGACCATTGTTTTCCAACACCCAAGATATTTGGATCAGGCTTCCTCCAGCAAATCCATTCAGACAGAAAATGGAAAACTTGGTTAATATTACCACGGCCCAAGAAGGGGGTTCATTGGGATTTAGCCTGTCTGATAAAACAAGAAACGGCCTCTGTTTGTACCGCATCTCTCAGCTCGCCGTTATGGAGCAGGCTGACTGTATGAAGTCCTTCCCGAGTTGAAAGACGTCAGGACCGCATCCGGGAAATGAATCTGATGGAAGCAGCCTAGTGTTTAATGGGGGGATTTTTCCAAAGGAGCTACAGAGATCAAGCAACGTTCCTCATTTTGTGATGCACAGAAATAAAAACGCAAAGGGCATTTCCATGAGTTATTCCAAAAAATAATAATAATAGCTGTTTAGTGGTTAGGAATCACTTAGGAATATGAACACAGATTCCATCAGAAGACTGTAGGGACCTTTAGATGACTCCATTCTCCTCTGTGCTGCCTTGTTTTGATAGGGATAAGGGTTGGTTGAGTAAGCTAGGTCAGCGTTTCTCAACCCTGGCAACTTGAAGATAGGTGGACTTCAACTCCCAGAATTCCCCAGCCAGCATGGCTGGGTGGAGAATTCTGGGAGTTGAAGTCCACCTATCTTCAAGTTGCCAGGGTTGAGAAACACTGGGCTAGGTGTTTACTCAATGCGCTAAGCCCAAACCTATATTCCACAAAATTCCCCATCAGGGAGGGACGTAGACCACCCTGGGCCTGGAGCCAAACCTCCTGGAGTGGCCACCCGCTTCCAGTGGTTGTTCTACATCAAAGAGCGAGTGGCTATGTTTCGGTAGGCAGACCTGTTGTGGTGCCTATGGCAGTGTTGTCCAAACTTGGCCACTTTAAGATGAGTGGACTTCAACTCCCAGAATTCCCCAGCCAGCCATGCTGGCTGGGGAATTCTGGGAGTTGAAGTCCACTCATCTTAAAGTGGCCAAGTTTGGACAACACTGGCCTATGGCTTACACACACACAATGTTTTCGCCAAGGAGTGGCCGCAGCCAAGGGCCTGGCGCGCTCTTGAGGGTGGGGCAGAGTGAAACCAGCAGCTGCATCGGTAGTGGGGCTCCCAGATCTGGACCCTGAGAACCTGGAGTTACCATATTGTCTCTTTGCTGCAAACTGGTGTTTGCCGTAGCCTGTAGGGCAGTGTTTCTCAACCTCAGCCGCATTAAGATGTGTGGACTTCGACTCCAAGAACTCCCCCAGCCTGAGAAACCGAGGCTGCCCCTTCCCCACTCAGTGCCTAGCTTCCTCGGGGACCAAGCGCAGGCTGCGCGGCGGATCATGACCAGGCCTGGTACATGAAAGACAAAAAGAGACCCTCCTGACCAGAGACCCTCTTGCACAGAAGACAATCCTCCTGCTGACATTTTTCATTGCCCTCATCTTGTCCTGGGTAGAAACAGCTGAGGGATAGGCCTTCCTCGCCAGCCAGGGAGCCGAGGATCACTGGGTGGCTAGGTCCCCCCTCCTCCAAAGAAACATCTGGGCGAGGGGGAGGCCGATTAGCCCCTTAGATCAGCCAGAGGGGAAGTTGCTGCAAGCAGATGTTTTTTTCTCCTCTAACATTCACTCCTGGGACAGACTGGTGGTGGCAGAAGCAAGTTATTCTGATCCGATCTGTTGGGTATCAAATATCCCTTGGCATTTAAGCAAGCCCCCCCCCCAACAGAAGACCCTCCAGCCCAGCGTTTCCCAAACGGTGAGGGGTGCCTTCCTTGGGGAGGCGCAGACGGAGTGCAGGGCAGGCGTGAAGAACCTCTTACAGCGACCTTGGTGACAATAAATCCGCCTTTCTCGAAGCATGGCTTTCGTTGTTCATTTGTGTTCATTTTGGCGTTCAGATTTTTAGGGGAGGTGCGTACCTTAAGATCACACAGAGGGAAAGACAAACAGTTTAGGAGCCTCTGCTCTGGCCCCAAACCGGACGTGAGCGTTTGCTTAGAACGCTTTTATTTTTCTAAACTGGAGAATTAATTGATTTCCTTCCTGTGCTTTTCTGTGCTCCCTTTCCTTTGTCTCTTGTTTAAGCGCCAGCCTCTCTCTCTCTCTCTCTCTCTGCTTTTATTTATTTGAGCTGCTGAGGAAGATAATTATCTGAAAGGTAGGGTAAAAATAAACTTTCTCCTTCTGAGTGCTGGCACTATTCCTCCTTCCTATCTAGGCCTAGGGTATTTCTATGGGGGGGGGCAAATTAAATGTCCTGTTCAGCTCCCACCTGCCTCCTGAATGGTTCAGTGCAGGGAGGATTTCGGCCCTTCCTTTTAACTGCCAGCTGGAACCAGCTCAGAGGTAAGAATTCCAGAAAAATCAGCACCACCCTCGGTATTAACCCGGGCATTGTGATGCACACACAAACAGAAACAATCCGGATCTGTATTTGGGAAGATTTCTGGTGGCTGAGATCACCCTCTTTCCAGATGGTCCAGCAAATGGGTAATAAAGCTTCTAGTAAGGAGGGCTGGCCCAGCGCCAAGCCCTGCTCCCCCTTCTGAACATTCCTCCGCAAAGAGGGCTGCACCACACATCCACCCACAGACCAGCATGGCCCTTCTCGCCCCCACAAGAACGGTGCAATTTTGAATTCCAGGCAGCAGATCCACATCAGAGTTTGAAGGCCTTATGTTGCATTTGAACTGATAACACTGTTGTTGTTGTTGTTTTTTAAAAAGACGGATCAGAAGGTAGGGCGACCAGATCCGGGCTGCAAAAATCCGGGTGAGCGACAGATGGCAGCAAAGAACGATTTCCGTATCTCTTCAGAGCCATCTAGCGGCGCTCTGAAATTGTGCAGCCCAGATCTGGTCGCCCCACCCTAAGGAAGCCCGGCGGCGGCGGCGGCGGCGTCCACGCTGAGCATCCTGGGAGTTGTAGTCCAACAGTCTGGCGGACACCAGGTCGAGGCGCGCGTCCTTACTCCGTCCTCTTTGGCCGATAGGGGGCTCTACACTATTTCACGTTTATTCAGCCTGCCAGCACGAGAGGACGCTCGCGATTGGTGGATGGCTCCAATGCAATGTGGCGACGGGATGAGAAATGTCCTGTGATTGGCCAAGCTTGGTCCCCAAGCAATGGAGGCCCAAATCCAGAGCGCGGAGGTGTGTTTTCCCTCCCGCCGATCTTTTTTTCTCTAAACTCTCTGCTTAGCGCTGTAATGTGGCCTGGGTGTCCCGCCTGGAAATATTTTTGGAATCACTCCTTTAGACAAGCATGACTGCGAACCAATCATCTCATTGCATTGGCAGCTGTTGCTAGGCAGATTATGCTAATGAGCCATGGGCGGTCTTTCTCCCCCCCTCCCGTTCTGCAGCTACCATTGTGAGGTGAGGACAGGTGGGCGGGGATGGTCTGTGGTGAGGCCCTAGGAACCGGTCTGGACACGACACCGTCACCGAACCCCCTCAGGTAAAACGATGGACCGGCCCGGAGAACGAGTTTGGCTCAGGGTTTCGGCAAGGCCCCATCAAGGGTTTTTGGGGGTTGTTGTTTTAGTCGCACCCAAGATGGCGCCGGGATCGGGACAAACCGTTTGCTCCCGCGGGTGGGGGAAGAGGTGTAGGGCGCTGCCATACCCCCCTCCCCGCCGGAGAGGTACAGTCCGCTTCCCCCTCCCCGCCCTAATCGGGATACCCCATCCGCCCCAGACGGGGGGAGAAAGAGCTGCCCCAGCTGGCCCTCCCCCCTCCCTGCTTGGTATCGTCCGGACCCCGGCACCTCACTGGACCGGGGGTGTCGAAGCCATTTTAATGCCCTCTCCCCAGCGCTGTGGGCCTTTCCCCAGCCGAGGGCTGCCCGTACTCCTTCCGCGGTTGGACCTCTCGCCCTCTGGCCGGCTTTCGGCTTTCCTTCCCCTTCGGCGGCGCCGCGGCCGGCGCCGGCCCGCGTCCCCCCCTCCCAGAGTGGTTGGGGCGGCCGGGGATGACCGTTGGGCGCGGGCTCTCGGGGCTCTTCGCGCCCGCGGGAGCCGGGGCCCGGCGGCGCCTCCCTTTCCTCAGCTGGGCGGGGGGGAGGGCCCGGCCGCCCCCGCGGCCCCTGCCCCAGCTCGCCCGCGCGGTTGCGCGCGCGCCGGGGCTGCGTTTCCACGTGCTAATGCGCGCCGGGGCTGGTCAAGCCCCGGGGTGGACGAGGCCCGAGGCCAGCCGCCGGGCGGGTTGAGGCCAGAGCGGGGAAAGCGGCTGTGGAGCTCTTCCAGGGAGGAGCGCGCCCGGCCCCGTCCCGACGATTGGGCCGGCGCGTTGGGCTCAGCCACGACTCGCGGAGCCGTGTTCGCTTGAGGAAGTTGCAGTTGGCCGAGGGCACGCGTGGCGCTGGGCCGCAACTGTCTGCATAGTAATAAGACCCCGCGTTGCAGCAAGGCCAACCAGCTGCCTTGGGGCTTAAGGTGCGCGTCCAGCCTATGGACGTGCGCGCTGTTGCGTGATCCCATCGCTCTGTATCCAGGATACACTGAAAAAGTGCAGCTCGCCTCTTGCCTGTCTGCCAGCCTGAGCACCCAGCGCCGACCTTTGTCCGAGCTGATGGAGTTGGAAATCCAAAAGATCTCAAGGGGACTGACCCTGGAAGCCTGCCCTGAGTTGTTAAGGGAGAGAAGCTAGGCTTGCTTCAAGCCCCTTCTAAAGGAGGACTTTCGACTTTCCCTTGACCTTGGGAGCTGTGGCTGTTGTTTGCCCTTGAGATGGGGGACTGGAGGCTTCTGCCCCTGCTTTACCAGAAATTAATATTTAGGGTGCAGTTAGAAAAGCTGCTCGCGTACGGGTAGACATCACCGTTTGACCACCAAAGGCTTCCGTGTCCCAACCGTTTTTCCGTTTTAAAACAATGTATCTTGCCTTTTCACCACAGTACTATAAATGAAGGCAACTTATATTTAAAAAATCCATTTTATAGTCTGATAGCAGCTTCCAGCTTCTTAGTGCTAAAGCGAATAGTCCCAATAGTCCCATCCATGTCCAATTGCAAGGTATAGGTAACTTCCTATTTTGCTTATGTATTTATGTCATTGATATATTGCTGAAATTTGCATAGACTCTTAGCAGCTTACAACAATAAAACTAAAAAGCAAGACAGCAGTGCAATAATAATGTGCTACAACAATACCAATGACAGACCTCCATCATTTCCCAAATGCGCTCTGGAAAAATTCTTATTTTGCTAGCTTCTGAAAGGTCATGGACAGATGGGGGCAGGAGCTGACCTGAACTCAAGGAAAAGCTTTTGCATGACATAGGTCCCCAACAGCAACACCTTGTGTACAAGCCCCTGCCCCTTTAACCTCTTGGTAATGCTGGACTATTAACAGATGTTGTCAGCAAGTCTACACTGGATAAATCAATTCCACATGGGGAGCCAGATATGACTTTATGGGTTAGGCTCAGGAATTTGAATTGCACTCAGAAACCTGTTGGCAATCACGGCTCATAGCACAGAATTACGTAGCTATGACGACCTTTTATTCATCAGCAGACAACCCATTATTATATATATAATGTAACCAATTACAGCTCCCAGTTGTTTTCAAAGGCAGCCCTTTGTAGCCTGCAGTACAGTAGTTTAATCATGTGGCGATAAATGTATGAAATGTTGCCAGGGCCTCCCATTCCAGGTAGGGCTACAGAAAGCACATCAGCCAAAGCTGGGTGAAGGTCCTCTGGCCCAGCCTCCATCTACTTATCTAGGGGTAGCAGTGAGTCCAAGATGACACCCAAGTTATGGACCTGTTTCCTCAGTGGAGAGCCATCCTGTCCAGAGTTATAACTGGAACTGGCAGATGATTTTTCTGAACAAACAGCAACTCCATCTTGCTTGGGTTCAGCTTCAGACTTTGTACCATCCATATCCTAACTGCCTCCACACAAGGTATCAATGTTTCCATGGCATCTGCAGCTTGAACATGAAAAGCTGTGTATCATCTTCCTGTTGATGAACCAACAGATGACCTTTTATGGAGAGGTTGAACAGGAGGAAGAGGACAATACTTCTGTTATAGTGAACTTATTTTTATCTTGATTCCGTATTCCAGATGAATAGAACTGGAGCCAAAGAAACTTAAGAATAGAGATGAATTTTTATCATGGCTTAGTGGCAGTTTTCAGACAACTTCCTGACTTGAATGTCCAGGTTTTTTTCCTGTAATTCTGTGTTGCATCATGGATAACTGGTGGTGTGCTTCAATTGTAATTGGCATATTGTACTTTTCTGTTAAGATGCAAACAGATCCTCAGTTCTAGTAAGCTTAATCACCTTCCTACTAATCTGCCTTGAAGCACAATGTTATGTAGAGTTTTTCCATGTGCAGCGTTAAATAATTTTTGAAATGAATTCAACAAGTATAAGATGGCTTGTGTCATCTCTCTGTACTAAGTGCTCCATTACGTTCTTACGTCCAAGCCTCTTTAATGGAAAGAGAAATTACATAGATTTTGGCATCTCAGTGAAAATTGCTAGCTCCTTTTGAGAATTAAACATCTGGTAGATATGTTCATCACTGTACTCTGTCACTTCAGGATATTTTCACTATATTTATGGAAATAAGCCCATTATCATTTCTGGAGGTTGGGTGTAAATTGGATGATTTTAATAAAAGTGTTATGAAAGGGAGAAAGAGCGCAACACATGGTGTTAAGTACTGCAGGCACATTCGACTGAATGTTACACATATTGACTATAGTAAATTTATTTATCAAATAATCCATTTGCCACAGATGGAAGTGACAAGCCATTGCATATATCACCCACCTTTTATGTGGGATAAGATGAAGCAAGTATCTCTGCTCTGAGCTAAACAAACCAACATACTGCTCGAAGGTAATAGAACTATGAGACAAGGAGAGTCATATCTTACAAGTAGACTGTGTTATGTGAATGGAACAAATGTGCATATGTCTGCAAATGCTGCATGTTACATTCAAATTTTGTATTTTGTAAGAATTTGCAATGTAGGCTAGCATTATGGAGAATACAAAGAGGAAAGATTATTTGAGAGCTAAAGGATCAAAGTTGGATATCCTTTCATATACAGAGAAAAAGTGACTAGTTAGATACTGTTTGTTTAGGACAAATCTGGCACCTCTAGTTGAAAGTTCTTAAATTAAAGAACTTGGAGAGATTGGCTGGGTTTATATATCCTGCTAAGCCTTGGTTTCTTCATTATTTGTTGGGCATGCTAAAGTTGATTGGGCTTATTAGTATGCTGGGCTGTAAGCCACAATATTCAAACTACAGTTGGTGGCTTAACCTGTACACCGAGCCAGAAGCAATGTACGTTTCGTTTTAAGGCAATATGTGAATCAGATAATTCCAATAATTGGGACCAGAAGTGGTCTGTTAATTTCATTTATTTAGGAGTAGAAGATGGGAATGAGTAACCACAGTTGGAGGATAATGCTCAGTGTAAAGGGTAAAGACCATTAAAAGTCCTTTTCAGCCCTTCTTTGAGCTTTTTATATTTTACCAGAAAATGGTCATTTGTTTTCAGACATTTTTTGGCAATCATAACAACAAATAAACAGTAAACTGTCAGGATGGCAAGTGTTGTGATGAAGCTTATATATAAAAATACAGAAAGATGAACAAAGATGTTTTGGAACATCAGTTTCTATTTGAATACCTTTTCATAATTTTTCATTTTAAGGGCTAAGCGATTATGTGATTTGCTTGATTTTTAGCATGTGTGAACCCAGCCATTCGTGGTTCATTCAATAATCTACAACTAAGCATGCACCATGGCTTAGTGCAGTGTGTAAATCCAGCCAATGGATTTAGTGCAGTGTGTAAATCCAGCAGTGTGGAAATTCCAGTGGAAATTAGCGAGAAAGTTGATCCTCAATATTTGCACCAAAATTTGATTGCTGATCCAGTCTTCTGTTGTTGGGCTTTGTCCTGATTTAGGCTGTGTTTGCATAATAAGCTCATTATAGGAATAAGCCATATTTGACAAAGTTTACATGACATCATGAACTATAGTTTTTTAGTTTTCAAAGACTAAGTTCCCATAACATGCTAAACCACAAATAAGCAAACCCTATTTTAATTTACCATGTGGTGTGAATCCCCCTCTTCTATAGACTATAATGCAGTATATCTCATTGTACTTATAATAGATAAAACCGATTTTCTTTGTAAGTTATTCAAGTGTTTTAGGATTGAGAACAGGAGGAATATAAAAAAAATAGCGGTTCTCATAACAAAAGTGGTTAATGACATCTATTGCTTGTATATATATTTTATATTACATAGTTTTATCCTACCAATTGTTCAGATGCACACAAAATATATTATTATTACCTTTCCAATATGTTTCTGGCCACCTGCAGTTATTGCCACCTCTACATACCAAAATATATCAAACTTGCGAAGCAGTAATCTTTTTAAAATCAGATAATTATTTATTTCCATCTGAGGAGAATATTGGTAGACATTGATTTTGTGTGCTAAAAAAGATTTACTCTGTGACTGAATAGTAGATGTAAAATCTTTCTTTCTAATACAGTAGTATTTACCTTTTTTTCTTTGTTAAATCCTGTGCAAATAAGATGGTTAGCAGACATAATAATTTTGGAATAATTGAAAGTGTTTGACTCTTGGAGAGAAATTATTTCATTATTGCCAGTTCTAGATATTCTAATAATGTGAGCAATGTAGAGTCCTCCACAATCATGAACTTGCCTGAAAGTAATTAAGGGTTTAGAGACATAGTAAGTAGTGCAATTGAACAGAACATAACTTAATCATGCATCACTTTACTGGATTAGAAGAGAAGGTTTTTGTGTGTGCGTGTGCTTTGAATTGCTGACTACCTTGTTTTAACTAGCAGTTGCTTTAGTGCTGGTGAAATAAAATAGTGGACTTTCTTCATTGTTTTGATGGAACCACAGAACAATGACTATATACAGTATTTGATATACTGTATTTTTGTTGTGATAGCCTGAATGTTAAGGTAACTTTAATCTCTGTATAAAACTCAGAGTGTGTTAGTTTTGAAGTAGTGTTCCTTTCACGCAGTCAGCTATGTTTTCAATCAATTCATATTGATTCATAAATACACATGTACCTCAACAGATAGGCCTATTTTGGAAATAATCAGGATTTTTAAAGCCATCATTTCTTAAACTCTGGTGACTGGTTTGCACATAGCATGATTAAATCACTCATTCTGATTTAATGTTAAGTCATAATGAGAAATTTATTGAGTGACATCACAGTAAGCTAAAACCAAACATAGGCCTTTGTGAGGCTTCTTCAACTTGGCATACACTAGACATGTCAGAACTACAACTCCCAGGATTCCTGTCCAACCTAGGCAAAGCTAGGAATTTGGGAGTTTGTTCCAACTCAACTAGAGGACACCCAGTTGAGGAGAGCAGCTTTAGCATTCTGTGCAAACTAGCCACCCATAATTCTATTATCTGTTGTTGCTCAGTCCTCATTGTGTTACTTTAGAGGACCTGTTCAGTATCCCAGATTTGTATTGCTGCCAAGCAAGCATCAAGGGTGGCCATGTGCTCAAATAGAAGCAGCTGGAATTGGGGAAGAGTTTCATCTTTTTACATGTAGTATTACGTAGTTCTATATGAACATTTTGGAACTCTTCCTCCCAAATGATTTTGCACAATTCTAGTACAGAAGTGAAAAAAATACTTCCGTTGTGATCAGCGGAATCTCGGTGAGATGCTGAATACAACAACTAACTTTAAAATGGAAAGCAGCTGGGAGGGAGCTGCCCTGTTGTTGCATCCCCTAATATTTCCAGATTCATCCAGTGGTTGCCCTTTGTGCCTGCATAGAAAAGAAAAGTGCTGCATTTGCAGTGGGATTGAAGTCGAATACTGTAATGGGAGCTTCAGCACATCTCTATTGCCTTAACAATAAGCCTTATTCCTCCAGGGCTCTCTGCAGATTATAAATACACAGACACACAGACACACACACACAATGTAGATTACAAGAACAGGAATTTTGTTAGAGAATAACCCAACCATTTTGCACAGCAGCATAATTGAAAAAACAAGCAACGTATGAGGTTCATTTCCACTATTCATTGATTATATGTGCTTCTACATGCACAAAATGCATATTTTTATAAATTATCCACCTGCCACCGTGCTTTGTAATACCAAGAAATGCCTACTTCTCTTTTTGTAGCGCTAATTGTAGTGCCTGTGGCCGTATACTGACTATTACATCCAGCCCAAAGCAACAATGCTGGAGTTCCTTGAAACAATATGAGTCCTTAATGAATGAGAACGTAGAGAACCGGCAGAAGTCATGACCCAGCAGGCAGGCAGTGAGGTTATAAACAGTAGCCCATTTCAGCACTTCTGCTGCTATGACAGATTCTCTCGCCAAAGGCTCTCTCCTTTACATAATACAATAATTAAATGAAACGTGGGATGTAGCTTTCGCGAGCAGTTGTAGTGCTGCCTCTAAATCCAATTAACCACTTTCATTTGAAAGGCTGAATGATAAGCCGCAATATAATTCCACGTACAAAATCAGCCTGTAATAAAATATGCTGTTGTTGCATCTGGCTCCTGGTGAGAGAAAATATTCTGGCCTTCAGCACAACAAAATAGCATTAATAGTCATTCCTTGAATTTGCTATGAGGAGCTGTAACCCCCTGCTCTTTGGCATCCTGGGTTTCAGTTAATGCCCAACTATTATTGTTATGTGGTGGGAACCACAATTTTCAGAGCTGGAGCTTTGAAAAAGTGTATGCTATAAGAAGAAGAAACTGTTCTACTTAAGGAGACAAAGGGAGATATTCAGATCACAGTATTTTTAGCAAAACTGATCAATCCAAATAGTCTTCTGGTGCTTACTCTATTCCAGATGTGTTATTCTATCCCAGATTTCCTATACAGGTAATCCTTGTTTAGCTACCACAATTGGGACCTGTAACTCAGTCGTTAAGCAAAGCAGTCACTAAGCGAAACTGCAACTGTGCTTATGATCTGACTTCAGCTTTCCTTTGCTTTACAGACCAGTGAAGGTCATAAATGCGAGGATTGGTCGTAAAGTTACTTTTTCATCACCATCATAACTGCAAATGGTCGCTAAATGAGGCTGTTGCTAAACGAGGACTACCTGTATGAAAGTAATGTTTCTATGGAGATATGTCCTGGATGAGATGGCCTAGCAATAATAGCGTAAAATGGTAAAATTAATGATATTGCACATGGAGATGCTCATGCTTATTTTGGAATGACTGAATGGCTGAATCTCTCTTGTACAGACTTTGGCTTTTTTATTAGTGTTCCATCTTTTTTTAGCAAAAAGGTAATAGCCTCACTGAAATTGTAAGGCATTTTTGAAAGTAGTAAGATGCTAAGAAAGGAAAATAGCTCCACCGAGTAGGTAATAATCCTATCTCTATTTTTAGTCCTTCCTTTTCATCTGGTCTTTTGAACTGAATTATTATTTTCATTGTGATTTTTAATTGATGCAACTGTTTCAAAATTATTTTGATGTGTCTAGGTCACTTCAAGTGTCCTAGGGGTGGAAAAGTGGGATCTAATCGAAACAATGAATAAATAAGATCCCTCCCCTTGCACATTCTTTTACCTCTTCACTTGAAATTTTAGTTTCAGAACTGACCATTTGAACTTTTAAAAATGTTTCTGCATGTTGCACCTTAGATTTCAAGCAAAGTTTTAATTTTTATATACGGTACTTAAATCGGTTCATTCTTTAAGCTGCTGTGAATAGAAGAGGGAAATGCACTCATGCTGACAGAGAGCAATCAACTGCTTAATGTGGATTCAGTTCGGTTTGCAATAAAAATTCTTACCTAGCACATCACATTGAGTATCTGAGAGACCTCAGCTGAATTTGAGCTCCTAGGCAAGTTAAGCTGGGTGAGATCAGGAAACTAAGTTTTAATGTCTAGTCCTAGTCTGGAAATAGTTCGGTATTAGTATTTTTGAACACGACTTTCCATAACCATGCCTTGGAATTAATAATATAGGTCTACGTAAGGGTACATTTGGAGGATAGAGACAGTGTGAAAACAATATATATTACTTCATAATTCAGCCAAAGAAGGAGACTTCATTAAAGACAGCTTTGACTCTGATAAAGTTTCAGAAGCATAAAATAAGACTAGAGCTACACAAAACATTTGTAACTCAAAATGCTTTGAGCTCAAAACACTCTGCTGTTAGCTGAAAATAATTTATTTGAGCTTAAAAAGGGGTGTTTCAAGTTTGACATGTTTTGCACATTCCTCAATAAAATTCAAAGATTATTATTTTTTTGTCTAGAAATCCCCACCCAGATTCAAGAAGGAAACAGTTCTGGCTCTGGTATTTTGAAACTCTGGAGAGGTAGTGAGGTTGAGAAAGAGGAAACGATTGGCAAGAGTGTTAGTTTTGTATAGGAACAATGCAGTATCTCCTTCCCTCTAGTGTGATGCTTGGTGTAGGATCTACCACCCTTCAATCTAACCTGACCATATTGTGAGTCCCAAATTCATCTTCACTATGTAGGATAAAGCTGCAAGGGCATCATGGCATTGAATTTGGAACAGTTGTTTCTTAACACAAAGGAAGAAGGTGTGCTTTCTCTGGTGTCACCGAGGGTTGTTTATACTGCCTTCTGTCAAGCATGAGTTGCATTCCCCCTTCATGCCGCTGACGTGATGCATTTATATCCTCCTGCCACTTGCCTTTTTAAATGCTCTTAATGACAGAGTATATTTTTAAGCTTTCTTGCTTTCCTCATACCCACACAGCTACCTTGCTGGATGAAGCTAGTCTTGAGGATCCTACAGAGATGCAAGGAGTTGACTAATGGCATCGCATCCCTCTCACGTTGCAGCAAGCTGCATGCCCTTCTTCTGACATAGCACCAACGGTCACTAGCATACTGCTGTAGGTATTCCATGTTCTGCAGTGGTCGCTATCAAGTAACTGCATACTCTAGGATTATAGAAGGGGAAAGAAGCACAAATGGGCTTGAAAATACATTCTATAACTGTTTCTGCTGACTTGGGAGGGGGGATATAAATTCTCAAATTTTCAGAAACTGCAATGAATACAGTATTTTAATGTAATGTTTAGGGAGCTTCAGCATTTTATGAAGCAGTTTTATTGCTCATCTGTTCTGACCATCATCTATTTTTTCCTCTCCAACATCTGCCCTGACTTAGCTTCATAACACTGCTGCCTTTGGGGACCAAGTGACACAATAAAAACAATTTTTGAGTCCATCCCTTTGTAAAATCTCTTATTATTTCCCTCTATAGTTTGTCATTTCTCGTGAAAACCTATAATATCCTCCCAAAAGTCAATCTTTGTAGTCATCAGTAGGAAAAAAATAGGATTTAACAAGCTGGTATCTTCTGAACAGCCTAGGATGCTGAGACAAAGACATCTCCTGGCATCATTACCATTATGCGCTATCCAATAATGTAAAGGAATTCATATCATACAGGCTTGATGACATGGTTGCATTTTCTGAGTATTTCTGGGATGAGCATGGTTTGTCTTTACTGCATTACTGATTTGAGCCTCTGATGAAAGTTCTCTAGAATTAATCAATCCATTTGGATTCTGTTGAACTGCAAGCAATGTGAATACAGGACTTTTACAGCCTTCCCCTCCACCTTATAAACCAAAGGCTAAAATATCTAAAGTATCTATAATTCAAATGTGTGGGAAAGTCAACAGAATCCATTTTCCTTTTTTTCTTGTACTTTGGCAAGAGTTGCTAAATATTAGATCATCTCA